>NC_047547.1:2414148-2555005 GCF_012275295.1 Melopsittacus undulatus | reverse complement strand
CTGCGCCTGTTCAGCGCACGCCTGGCTTCGCAACGCTGCCCCCCGCCCGCCCCTCACTCTCTGCCCCCGGCCCCCCAGGGCCGTTGCCGTGGGCAACAAGGCCCCCCCCGGCCCCAGGTCCGCCCGGGCCCGGGCGCCCTGCCAACCCGCCCGAACGCCGGGCCCCCGCGCCCGGCCGGAGGGCCAGGAGGGGGTACTGGTGCTGCGCCTGTTCAGCGCACGCCTGGCTTCGCAACGCTGCCCCCCGCCCCGCCCCTCACTCTCTGCCCCCGGCCCCCAGGGCCGTTGCCGTGGGCAACAAGGCCCCCCCCGGCCCCGGCCGCCCGGGCCCGGGCGCCCTGCCAACCCGCCCGAACGCCGGGCCCCCGCGCCCGGGGCCGGAGGGCCAGGAGGGGTACTGGTGCTGCGCACTGTTCAGCGCACGCCTGGCTTCGCAACGCTGCCCCCCGCCCCGCCCCTCACTCTCTGCCCCCGGCCCCCCAGGGCCGTTGCCGTGGGCAACAAGGCCCCCCCCCGGCCCCGGCCGCCCGGGCCCGGGCGCCCTGCCAACCCGCCCGAACGCCGGGCCCCCGCGCCCGGGGCCGGAGGGCCAGGAGGGGGTACTGGTGCTGCGCCTGTTCAGCGCACGCCTGGCTTCGCAACGCTGCCCCCCCGCCCGCCCCTCACTCTCTGCCCCCGGCCCCCCAGGGCCGTTGCCGTGGGCAACAAGGCCCCCCCCGGCCCCGGCCGCCCGGGCCCGGGCGCCCTGCCAACCCGCCCGAACGCCGGGCCCCCGCGCCCGGGGCCGGAGGGCCAGGAGGGGGTACTGGTGCTGCGCCTGTTCAGCGCACGCCTGGCTTCGCAACGCTGCCCCCCCGCCCGCCCCTCACTCTCTGCCCCCGGCCCCCAGGGCCGTTGCCGTGGGCAAACAAGGCCCCCCCCGGCCCCGGCCGCCCGGGCCCGGGCGCCCTGCCAACCCGCCCGAACGCCGGGCCCCCCGCGCCCGGGGCCGGAGGGCCAGGAGGGGGTACTGGTGCTGCGCCTGTTCAGCGCACGCCTGGCTTCGCAACGCTGCCCCCCGCCCGCCCCTCACTCTCTGCCCCCCGGCCCCCAGGGCCGTTGCCGTGGGCAACAAGGCCCCCCCCGGCCCCGGCCGCCCGGGCCCCGGGCGCCCTGCCAACCCGCCCGAAACGCCGGGCCCCCGCGCCCGGGGCCGGAGGGCCAGGAGGGGGTACTGGTGCTGCGCCTGTTCAGCGCACGCCTGGCTTCGCAACGCTGCCCCCCGCCCGCCCCTCACTCTCTGCCCCCGGCCCCCAGGGCCGTTGCCGTGGGCAACAAGGCCCCCCCCGGCCCCGGCCGCCCGGGCCCCGGGCGCCCTGCCAACCCGCCCGAACGCCGGGCCCCCGCGCCCGGGGCCGGAGGGCCAGAGGGGGTACTGGTGCTGCGCCTGTTCAGCGCACGCCTGGCTTCGCAACGCTGCCCCCCCGCCCGCCCCTCACTCTCTGCCCCCGGCCCCCAGGGCCGTTGCCGTGGGCAACAAGGCCCCCCCCGGCCCCGGCCGCCCGGGCCCGGGCGCCCTGCCAACCCGCCCCGAACGCCGGGCCCCCGCGCCCGGGGCCGGAGGGCCAGGAGGGGGTACTGGTGCTGCGCCTGTTCAGCGCACGCCTGGCTTCGCAACGCTGCCCCCCGCCCGCCCCTCACTCTCTGCCCCCGGCCCCCAGGGCCGTTGCCGTGGGCAACAAGGCCCCCCCCGGCCCCGGCCGCCCGGGCCCGGGCGCCCTGCCAACCCGCCCGAACGCCGGGCCCCCGCGCCCGGGCCGGAGGGCCAGGAGGGGGTACTGGTGCTGCGCCTGTTCAGCGCACGCCTGGCTTCGCAACGCTGCCCCCCGCCCGCCCCTCACTCTCTGCCCCCGGCCCCCAGGGCCGTTGCCGTGGGCAACAAGGCCCCCCCCGGCCCCGGCCGCAAGGGCCCGGGCGCCCTGCCAACCCGCCCGAACGCCGGGCCCCCGCGCCCGGGGCCGGAGGGCCAGGAGGGGGTACTGGTGCTGCGCCTGTTCAGCGCACGCCTGGCTTCGCAACGCTGCCCCCCGCCCGCCCCTCACTCTCTGCCCCCGGCCCCAGGGCCGTTGCCGTGGGCAACAAGGCCCCCCCCGGCCCCGGCCGCCCGGGCCCCGGCGCCCTGCCAACCCGCCCGAACGCCGGGCCCCCGCGCCCGGGGCCGGAGGGCCAGGAGGGGGGTACTGGTGCTGCGCCTGTTCAGCGCACGCCTGGCTTCGCAACGCTGCCCCCCGCCCGCCCCTCACTCTCTGCCCCCGGCCCCCAGGGCCGTTGCCGTGGGCAAACAAGGCCCCCCCCGGCCCCGGCCGCCCGGGCCCGGGCGCCCTGCCAACCCGCCCGAACGCCGGGCCCCCGCGCCCGGGGCCGGAGGGCCAGGAGGGGGTACTGGTGCTGCGCCTGTTCAGCGCTCGCCTGGCTTCGCAACGCTGCCCCCCGCCCGCCCCTCACTCTCTGCCCCCGGCCCCCAGGGCCGTTGCCGTGGGCAACAAGGCCCCCCCCGGCCCCGGCCGCCCGGGCCCGGGCGCCCTGCCAAACCGCCCGAACGCCGGGCCCCCGCGCCCGGGGCCGGAGGGCCAGGAGGGGGTACTGGTGCTGCGCCTGTTCAGCGCACGCCTGGCTTCGCAACGCGGCCCCCCCCCCCGCCCCTCACTCTCTGCCCCCGGCCCCCCAGGGCCGTTGCCGTGGGCAACAAGGCCCCCCCCGGCCCCGGCCGCCCGGGCCCGGGCGCCCTGCCAACCCGCCCGAACGCCGGGCCCCCGCGCCCGGGGCCGGAGGGCCAGGAGGGGGTACTGGTGCTGCGCCTGTTCAGCGCACGCCTGGCTTCGCAACGCTGCCCCCCGCCCACCCCTCACTCTCTGCCCCCGGCCCCCAGGGCCGTTGCCGTGGGCAACAAGGCCCCCCCCGGCCCCGGCCGCCCGGGCCCGGGCGCCCTGCCAACCCGCCCGAACGCCGGGCCCCCGCGCCCGGGGCCGGAGGGCCAGGAGGGGGTACTGGTGCTGCGCCTGTTCAGCGCACGCCTGGCTTCGCAACGCTGCCCCCCCGCCAGCCCCTCACTCTCTGCCCCCGGCCCCCAGGGCCGTTGCCGTGGGCAACAAGGCCCCCCCCGGCCCCGGGCCCGGGCGCCCGGGGCACTGGGCGCCCTGCCAACCCGCCCGATACGCCGGGCCCCGGCGCCCGGGGCCGGAGGGCCAGGAGGGGGTACTGGTGCTGCGCCTGTTCAGCGCACGCCTGGCTTCGCAACGCTGCCCCCCCGCCCGCCCCTCACTCTCTGCCCCCGGCCCCCAGGGCCGTTGCCGTGGGCAACAAGGCCCCCCCCGGCCCCGGCCGCCCGGGCCCGGGCGCCCTGCCAACCCGCCCGAACGCCGGGCCCCCGCGCCCGGGGCCGGAGGGCCAGGAGGGGGTACTGGTTGCTGCGCCTGTTCAGCGCACGCCTGGCTTCGCAACGCTGCCCCCCGCCCGCCCCTCACTCTCTGCCCCCGGCCCCCAGGGCCGTTGCCGTGGGCAACAAGGCCCCCCCCGGCCCCGGCCGCCCGGGCCCGGGCGCCCTGCCAACCCGCCCGAACGCCGGGCCCCCCGCGCCCGGGGCCGGAGGGCCAGGGGGGGGTACTGGTGCTGCGCCTGTTCAGCGCACGCCTGGCTTCGCAACGCTGCCCCCCGCCCGCCCCTCACTCTCTGCCCCCGGCCCCCAGGGCCGTTGCCGTGGGCAACAAGGCCCCCCCCGGCCCCGGCCGCCCGGGCCCGGGCGCCCTGCCAACCCGCCCGAACGCCGGGCCCCCGCGCCCGGGGCCGGAGGGCCAGGAGGGGGTACTGGTGCTGCGCCTGTTCAGCGCACGCCTGGCT
The DNA here is from genome assembly GCF_012275295.1 of Melopsittacus undulatus. Classification (NCBI taxonomy): domain Eukaryota; kingdom Metazoa; phylum Chordata; class Aves; order Psittaciformes; family Psittaculidae; genus Melopsittacus; species Melopsittacus undulatus. The sequence goes on along the minus strand of NC_047547.1, from coordinate 2,551,129 downwards.
TCGCAACGCTGCCCCCCGCCCGCCCCTCACTCTCTGCCCCCGGCCCCCAGGGCCGTTGCCGTGGGCAACAAGGCCCCCCCCGGCCCCGCCGCCCGGGCCCGGGCGCCCTGCCAACCCGCCCGAACGCCGGGCCCCCGCGCCCGGGCCGGAGGGCCAGGAGGGGGTACTGGTGCTGCGCCTGTTCAGCGCACGCCTGGCTTCGCAACGCTGCCCCCCGCCCGCCCCTCACTCTCTGCCCCCGGCCCCCAGGGCCGTTGCCGTGGGCAACAAGCCCCCCCCGGCCCCGGCCGCCCGGGCCCGGGCGCCCTGCCAACCCGCCCGAACGCCGGGCCCCCGCGCCTGGGGCCGGAGGGCCAGGAGGGGGTACTGGTGCTGCGCCTGTTCAGCGCACGCCTGGCTTCGCAACGCTGCCCCCCGCCCGCCCCTCACTCTCTGCCCCCGGCCCCCAGGGCCGTTGCCGTGGGCAACAAGGCCCCCCCCGGCCCCGGCCGCCCGGGCCCGGGCGCCCTGCAAACCTGCCCGAACGCCGGGCCCCCGCGCCCGGGGCCGGAGGGCCAGGAGGGGGTACTGGTGCTGCGCCTGTTCAGCGTACGCCTGGCTTCGCAACGCTGCCCCCCCGCCCGCCCCTCACTCTCTGCCCCCGGCCCCCAGGGCCGTTGCCGTGGGCAACAAGGTCCCCCCCGGCCCCGGCCGCCCGGGCCCGGGCGCCCTGCCAACCCGCCCGAACGCCGGGCCCCCGCGCCCGGGGCCGGAGGGCCAGGAGGGGGTACTGGTGCTGCGCCTGTTCAGCGCACGCCTGGCTTCGCAACGCTGCCCCCCGCCCGCCCCTCACATCTCTGCCCCCGGCCCCCAGGGCCGTTGCCGTGGGCAACAAGGCCCCCCCCGGCCCCGGCCGCCCGGGCCCGGGCGCCCTGCCAACCCGCCCGAACGCCGGGCCCCCGCGCCCGGGGCCGGAGGGCCAGGAGGGGGTACTTGGTGCTGCGCCTGTTCAGCGCACGCCTGGCTTCGCAACGCTGCCCCCCGCCCGCCCCCCACAATCTGCCCCCGGCCCCCAGGGCCGTTGCCGTGGGCAACAAGGCCCCCCCCGGCCCCCGGCCGCCCGGGCCCGGGCGCCCGGCCAACCCCCCCCAACCCCGGGCCCCTTGCCCCGGGGCCGGAGGGCCAGGAGGGGGTACTGGTGCTGCGCCTGTTCAGCGCACGCCTGGCTTCGCAACGCTGCCCCCCGCCCGCCCCTCACTCTCTGCCCCCGGCCCCCAGGGCCGTTGCCGTGGGCAACAAGGCCCCCCCCGGCCCCGGCCGCCCGGGCCCGGGCGCCCTGCCAACCCGCCCGAACGCCGGGCCCCCGCGCCCGGGGGCCGGAGGTCCAGGAGGGGGGTACTGGTGCTGCGCCTGTTCAGCGCACGCCTGGCTTCGCAACGCTGCCCCCCGCCCGCCCCTCACTCTCTGCCCCCGGCCCCCAGGGCCGTTGCCGTGGGCAACAAGGCCCCCCCCGGCCCCCGCCGCCCGGGCCCGGGCGCCCTGCCAACCCGCCCCGAACGCCGGGCCCCCGCGCCCGGGGCCGGAGGGCCAGGAGGGGGTACTGGTGCTGCGCCTGTTCAGCGCACGCCTGGCTTCGCAACGCTGCCCCCCGCCCGCCCCTCACTCTCTGCCCCCGGCCCCCAGGGCCGTTGCCGTGGGCAACAAGGCCCCCCCCGGCCCCGGCCGCCCGGGCCCGGGCGCCCTGCCAACCCGCCCGAACGCCGGGCCCCCGCGCCCGGGGCCGGAGGGCCAGGAGGGGGTACTGGTGCTGCGCCTGTTCAGCGCACGCCTGGCTTCGCAACGCTGCCCCCCGGCCGCCCCCTCACTCTCTGCCCCCGGCCCCCAGGGCCGTTGCCGTGGGCAACAAGGCCCCCCCCGGCCCCGGCCGCCCGGGCCCGGGCGCCCTGCCAACCCGCCCGAACGCCGGGCCCCCGCGCCCGGGGCCGGAGGGCCAGGAGGGGGTACTGGTGCTGCGCCTGTTCAGCGCACGCCTGGCTTCGCAACGCTGCCCCCCGGCCGCCCCTCACTCTCTGCCCCCGGCCCCCAGGGCCGTTGCCGTGGGCAACAAGGCCCCCCCCGGCCCCAGCCGCCCGGGCCCGGGCGCCCTGCCAACCCGCCCGAACGCCGGGCCCCCGCGCCTGGGGCCGGAGGGCCAGGAGGGGGTACTGGTGCTGCGCCTGTTCAGCGCACGCCTGGCTTCGCAACGCTGCCCCCCGCCCGCCCCTCACTCTCTGCCCCCGGCCCCCAGGGCCGTTGCCGTGGGCAACAAGGCCCCCCCCGGCCCCGGCCGCCCGGGCCCGGGCGCCCTGCCAACCCGCCCGAACGCCGGGCCCCCGCGCCCGGGGCCGGAGGGCCAGGAGGGGGTACTGGTGCTGCGCCTGTTCAGCGCACGCCTGGCTTCGCAACGCTGCCCCCCGCCCGCCCCTCACTCTCTGCCCCTGGCCCCAGGGCCGTTGCCGTGGGCAACAAGGCCCCCCCCGGCCCCGGCCGCCCGGGCCCGGGCGCCCTGCCAACCCGCCTCTGAACGCCGGGCCCCCCGCGCCCGGGGCCGGAGGGCCAGGAGGGGGTACTGGTGCTGCGCCTGTTCAGCGAACGCCTGGCTTCGCAACGCTGCCCCCGCCCGCCCCTCACTCTCTGCCCCCGGCCCCCAGGGCCGTTGCCGTGGGCAACAAGGCCCCCCCCGGCCCCGGCCGCCCGGGCCCGGGCGCCCTGCCAACCCGCCCGAACGCCGGGCCCCCGCGCCCGGGGCCGGAGGGCCAGGAGGGGGTACTGGTGCTGCGCCTGTTCAGCGCACGCCTGGCTTCGCAACGCTGCCCCCCGCCCGCCCCCTCACCCTCTGCCCCCGGCCCCCAGGGCCGTTGCCGTGGGCAACAAGGCCCCCCCCGGCCCCGGCCGCCCGGGCCCGGGCGCCCTGCCAACCCGCCCGAACGCCGGGCCCCCGCGCCCGGGGCCGGAGGGCCAGGAGGGGGTACTGGTGCTGCGCCTGTTCAGCGCACGCCTGGCTTCGCAACGCTGCCCCCCGCCCGCCCCTCACTCTCTGCCCCCGGCCCCCAGGGCCGTTGCCGTGGGCAACAAGGCCCCCCCCGGCCCCGGCCGCCCGGGCCCGGGCGCCCCTGCAACCCGCCCGAACGCCGGGCCCCCGCGCCGGGGCCGGAGGGCCAGGAGGGGGTACTGGTGCTGCGCCTGTTCAGCGCACGCCTGGCTTCGCAACGCTGCCCCCCGCCCGCCCCTAACTCTCTGCCCCCGGCGGCCAGGGCCGTTGCCGTGGGCAACAAGGCCCCCCCCGGCCCTGGCCGCCCGGGCCCGGGCGCCCTGCCAACCCGCCCGAACGCCGGGCCCCCGCGCCCGGGGCCGGAGGGCCAGGAGGGGGTACTGGTGCTGCGCCTGTTCAGCGCACGCCTGGCTTCGCAACGCTGCCCCCCGCCCGCCCCTCACTCTCTGCCCCCGGCCCCCAGGGCCGTTGCCGTGGGCAACAAGGCCCCCCCCGGCCCCGGACGCCCGGGCCCGGGCGCCCTGCCAACCCGCCCGAACGCCGGGCCCCCGCGCCCGGGGCCGGAGGGCCAGGAGGGGGTACTGGTGCTGCGCCTGTTCAGCGCACGCCTGGCTTCGCAACGCTGCCCCCCGCCCCGCCCCTCACTCTCTGCCCCCGGCCCCCAGGGCCGTTGCCGTGGGCAACAAGGCCCCCCCCGGCCCCGGCCGCCCGGGCCCGGGCGCCCTGCCAACCCGCCCGAACGCCGGGCCCCCGCGCCCGGGGCTGGAGGGCCAGGAGGGGGTACTGGTGCTGCGCCTGTTCAGCGCACGCCTGGCTTCGCAACGCTGCCCCCCGCCCGCACCTCACTCTCTGCCCCCGGCCCCCAGGGCCGTTGCCGTGGGCAACAAGGCCCCCCCCGGCCCCGGCCGCCCGGGCCTGGGCGCCCTGCCAACCCGCCCGAACGCCGGGCCCCCGCGCCCGGGGCCGGAGGGCCAGGAGGGGGTACTGGTGCTGCGCCTGTTCAGCGCACGCCTGGCTTCGCAACGCTGCCCCCCGCCCGCCCCTCACTCTCTGCCCCCGTCCCCCAGGGCCGTTGCCGTGGGCAACAAGGCCCCCCCCGGCCCCGGCCGCCCGGGACCTTGCGCCCTGGCAACCCGCCCCAATGCCGGGCCCCCGCGCCCGGGGCCGGAGGGCCAGGAGGGGGTACTGGTGCTGCGCCTGTTCAGCGCACGCCTGGCTTCGCAACGCTGCCCCCCGCCCGCCCCTCACTCTCTGCCCCCGGCCCCCAGGGCCGTTGCCGTGGGCAACAAGGCCCCCCCCGGCCCCGGCCGCCCGGGCCCGGGCGCCCTGCCAACCCGCCCGAACGCCGGGCCCCCGCGCCCGGGGCCGGAGGGCCAGGAGGGGGTACTGGTGCTGCGCCTGTTCAGCGCACGCCTGGCTTGGCAACGCTGCCCCCCGCCCGCCCCTCACTCTCTGCCCCCGCCCCCCAGGGCCGTTGCCGTGGGCAACAAGGCCCCCCCCGGCCCCCGGCCGCCCGGGCCCGGGCGCCCTGCCAACCCGCCCGAACGCCGGGCCCCCGCGCCCGGGGCCGGAGGGCCAGGAGGGGGTACTGGTGCTGCGCCTGTTCAGCGCACGCCTGGCTTCGCAACGCTGCCCCCCGCCCGCCCCTCACTCTCTGCCCCCGGCCCCCAGGGCCGTTGCCGTGGGCAACAAGGCCCCCCCCGGCCCCGGCCGCCCGGGCCTGGGCGCCCTGCCAACCCGCCCGAACGCCGGGCCCCCGCGCCCGGGGCCCGGAGGGCCAGGAGGGGGTACTGGTGCTGCGCCTGTTCAGCGCACGCCTGGCTTCGCAACGCTGCCCCCCGCCCGCCCCTCACTCTCTGCCCCCGGCCCCCAGGGCCGTTGCCGTGGGCAACAAGGCCCCCCCCGGCCCCGGCCGCCCGGGCCCGGGCGCCCTGCCAACCCGCCCGAACGCCGGGCCCTTGCCCCCGGGGCCGGAGGGCCAGGAGGGGGTACTGGTGCTGCGCCTGTTCAGCGCACGCCTGGCTTCGCAACGCTGCCCCCCGCCCGCCCCTCACTCTCTGCCCCCGGCCCCCAGGGCCGTTGCCGTGGGCAACAAGGCCCCCCCCGGCCCCGGCCGCCCGGGCCCGGGCGCCCTGCCAACCCGCCCGAACGCCGGGCCCCCGCGCCCGGGGCCGGAGGGCCAGGAGGGGGTACTGGTGCTGCGCCTGTTCAGCGCACGCCTGGCTTCGCAACGCTGCCCCCCGCCCGCCCCTCACTCTCTGCCCCCGGCCCCCAGGGCCGTTGCCGTGGGCAACAAGGCCCCCCCCGGCCCCGGCCGCCGGGGCCCGGGCGCCCTGCCAACCCGCCCGAACGCCGGGCCCCCGCGCCCGGGGCCGGAGGGCCAGGAGGGGGTACTGGTGCTGCGCCTGTTCAGCGCACGCCTGGCTTCGCAACGCTGCCCCCCGCCCGCCCCTCACTCTCTGCCCCCGGCCCCCAGGGCCGTTGCCGTGTGCTACAAGGCCCCCCCCGTCCTTGGCCGCCCGGGCCCGGGCGCCCTGCCAACCCGCCCGAACGCCGGGCCCCCGCGCCCGGGGCCGGAGGGCCAGGAGGGGGTACTGGTGCTGCGCCTGTTCAGCGCACGCCTGGCTTCGCAACACTGCCACCCGCCCGCCCCTCACTCTCTGCCCCCGGCCCCCAGGGCCGTTGCCGTGGGCAACAAGGCCCCCCCCCGGCCCCGGCCGCCCGGGCCCGGGCGCCCTGCCAACCCGCCCGAACGCCGGGCCCCCGCGCCCGGGGCCGGAGGGCCAGGAGGGGGTACTGGTGCTGCGCCTGTTCAGCGCACGCCTGGCTTCGCAACGCTGCCCCCCGCCCGCCCCTCACTCTCTGCCCCCGGCCCCCAGGGCCGTTGCCGTGGGCAACAAGGCCCCCCCGGCCCCGGCCGCCCGGGCCCGGCCGCCCTGCCAACCCGCCCGAACGCCGGGCCCCCGCGCCCGGGGCCGGAGGGCCAGGAGGGGGTACTGCTGCTGCGCCTGTTCAGCGCACGCCTGGCTTCGCAACGCTGCCCCCCGCCCGCCCCTCACTCTCTGCCCCCGGCCCCCAGGGCCGTTGCCGTGGGCAACAAGGCCCCCCCCGGCCCCGGCCGCCCGGGCCCGGGCGCCCTGCCAACCCGCCCGAACGCCGGGCCCCCGCGCCCGGGGCCGGAGGGCCAGGAGGGGGTACTGGTGCTGCGCCTGTTCAGCGCACGCCTGGCTTCGCAAAGCTGCCCCCCGCCCGCCCCTCACTCTTCGCCCCCGGCCCACAGGTCCATTTGCGTCCGCAAAAAGGCCTCCCCCGGCCTATAGGCGTGAGAAAAGGAGGAGTGATTGGTACACAGCTGGCACCGTTGCGATGCCAGTTGTCTGCAGAAGAGGAACAGCACCAGTAATCCCTCCTGGCTCTTCGGCTGTGGGAGCAGGGGCCAAGCGTTTGTGCCCTACTCTGCTGCCGGTCATACGAATGAGGGCACTGCAGTTTTTGGACACAAATGGACTTTTGTGGGAAAAGCAGGAGTGACAGGAATGCAGGTGGCACCGTTACGATGCCAACTGTCTGCAGAAGAGACACAGCACCAGTATTACCCTCCTGGCTCTTCAGCTGTGGGACCAGGGGCCGAGCGTTCCTGCCCTACTCTGCTGCTGGGGCAGAGAAATCTCTGTTCGTAGAGCACGAACGCTTGGTCCCTGCGCCCAGAGCCGAAGAGCCAGGAGGGGCGCAAATGGACTTCTGGGGCGAAAGTGAAGAGTGACAGGTAGGCGAGTGCCACCGTTGCGATGCCAGCTGTGCGCTGAAGAGGCGCAGCACCACTATTTTCTCCACAGCACCCCATAGTCACTCTGAGATGCCCCATGGAGACCCATAGATCCCCATAATGACACACTGCAAGCTACAGATACTTCATAGATGCCCTACAGCGAGTCCTGGACACCCTATAGCCAGCAACTGCTAGATACCTATTGACCCACACATGGCCCCATGACAACACGTAGAGCCATATAGACAGCTCGTACTGTCACATAGCACCACACAGGCCCTGTCCTCAATGCCCCATATTTCCCTATGGCTTTTGCTGACTTACCCTGTCATGATGTCACTAGGACCGTGATGACATCAGCATCCTCTATGGCATGATGCCCTATAGAGATGCCCAAGATACCTGTGAGGAGTCCCCATGTGCCCCATAGGGCCCCCACTACCCCATCGCACCCCATAAGTACCCCAACACCAATGGATTTTTTTATTGGCTTTCATTCATTTTTATAAACTTTCATTCACTTTTATTCAAGATTCATTCAGGCTCCTTCACACTTACTCCTTTTATATTTGCTTTGTAATAATTTATAAACACAATATTCTCTTTTGCTTTTTATTGTCTTTATGTGGGTTCATTTATTTGTTTTTTATTTTTTTCTTCAGATTTCTGTGCTTTTTTAATTCTTTTTAGTAAAAAAAAAATTTAGATGCCCGATAGCGAGCCAGAAAACCTCACCGAGCCCTGCAGATCCATAGAGACCCATAGCAACAGATAGAGACTCATAGAGACCCCACAGTGATCATGATGATCCTGTTCTGATGGGCCTTAATTTTACAGAAAAAAAAAAAAAATAAGGCAAAAATTTTAATTTTAAGGCAAGAAAACTCTCATTGTAGGGTGAAAAAGTCATTAAAAGGTTTAAAAAAATCCTCATTTTAAAGCAAAAAAGGTCTTTGGGGTGGGTTTGGACGTCCCTAATGCTGTGTCACCCCTGCCCTGCCTCATCCCCAGCAGCCCTGGGAGGGGAGGGCTGTTCCACAGGGTGAACTCTGCCACAGCCCCACCAACTTTAGGGTGGGGTGCGAAGGGCACAAGAGCTTCCCAGAAGAGAGAGCAGCTGCAGTGAGGGCAGGGAAAGGCACGGAGATGATGAGGAGCAGCTCCCATAGGAGCCAGGCTGAGAGCTGGGCTGGGGCAGCCTGGGGGAGAGAAGGGGAGACCTGAGAGCAGCTCTAGTGCCTGAAGGGGCTGCAGGAAACCTGGAGAGGGGCTTGGGACAAGGGATGTAGGGACAGGACAAGGGGAATGGCTTGAACCTGCCAGAGACAGGAGTTAGATGGAACACAGGGCACATGGTCCCTCCAAGGCTACTTCATTGTGGGATTGGATCTCTTGCGGTCGGGCTTTAGGACCCGGTGCAGCGGGAGCCGAACATAAGCGGTGTCAGCCCTGCTTGAAGCCCGCGGGACCTCCCGAGGCTGGAGCGAAAGCAAAGGGCGGGACGTGACTGAACGAACACGGACGGACGGGGACAGGGGGCGGACACACCCCTTAATTAACCCCAATTAGCTCTGCCTCCTTTAATTACCCCACGGGTGGCTCCGCCCCTTCGAGGCCACGCCCTACAGCCCCCGCTAACGTCCGGGGCGGGGCTTGAAGGCCGGAAGTGTATCGTGCTCTCAAGATGGCGACTCCCTATGTGACTGATGAGACCGGTGAGTGCGGCGCGGCCGGGTCCGGCGCTGTGGGGCAGGACGCGGGTTATGGGGCAGGGCCCGGCGCTGTGGGGCACGGCACGGCATTGCTGGGAAGGACGCGGAGCTGTGGGGCGGACCCCGCGCTGTGGGACCGGACCCGGAGCTGTGGCATGGGAGCTCCCCCCCCGCTCCATAGGGCAGCCCCCACCCGCGGTCCCTGTGGGGCAGGCCCCGGCCCCTTTGGCGGAGGCTACCCACACTGTGGGGCTCTGTGGACTGCCCCGCCCCCCCACTGCCGCTCGCTATGGGGCACCTCCTCCGTCGTTATGGGGCTGGGTCAGGGCAGCCTCGCAGTGTCCCGTGGGGTTCGTGGGGCCGCACAGATCCCCTCTGGGGTCCGTAGGGTGTCCCATGGGGTGTGGAGGTTGTCTTGTGGAGTGTCTTTTGCGGTTCATGGGGCACCCCGCAGACCGTGGGGTTTCCTTTGTGGGTCTGTGGGGTGCTCCATGGTGTCCGTGGGGTGTCCCATACCCGGGGCTGACTGTGCGGTACCCCACAGGGAAGTACATTGCCTCGACACAGCGCCCAGATGGGACATGGCGGAAGCAGCGGCGAGTGAAGGCCGGTTACGTACCACAGGAGGAAGTGCCGGTGTAAGTGGGGGTGTCCGTGTCCCTGTGCCACGCGTGGGGCACGTCCCATCCTGTCCCCTCCATCCCCGGTGACATCTTGAGCTCCAAGTCTCTTTCCAGGTGCCCGCGCGATTCCGACCCCCTCACCCCTGTCCCATAACCGTGTCCTGCCCGGTACGTATCGATCCCCCTGCGGGCACGGAGCTGTGGAGAGGCTTCACCGGTGGCATGGGGCTGGCTCCTGGGACCAGGGGTTTGTGACACCACTGTGGGGGCCACACGGAGCCTTCACAGGCTCTTCCCCCCATGCAGGTACGAGAACAAATACGTTAAGTTCTTCCGGAGCAAACCTGAGCTGCCACCAGGGCTGAACCCGGAAGCAGCAGCAGCACCCGGAAAAGCAGAGCCTGGCGACACGGGACTGTCCAAGGCAGCCAAACGGAACTTGAAACGGAAGGAAAAGAGGAAGCAGCAGCAGGAAAAGGGGGAGCGGGACACGGACGAACTGATCCAGGCGCTGGAGCGCTCGGCACTGTCGGAGCCGCTGCCCAGCTGCGGCGCTGCCAGCCCCGCTGTGAGCCCTGGCACCAGCCCCGGTGACGCTCCAGCCTCCGAGAGGAGCCGGAGGCTGAAAAACCTGCGGAAGAAGCTGCGGCAGGTGGAGGAGCTGCAGCAGCGCCTGGACGCCGGGGAGGTCCCAAATCCTACCCGCGAGCAGCTGGAGAAGCTGAGCCGGAGGAAAACACTCGAGGAGGAACTGCGGGGCCTGGAGAGGGACTCATAGGGGGGGGGGGAATGTGGGGGTGTGGGGGGTGTTGGAACAGTTGTTCCCACCTTTGGGAACACCACAGTGCTTGGACGCTTCTCCGTTTATCCCTCTTCTTTTTTATTTGCCGTTTTATTTTACTGGGGGGTTCTCATCGTGTGGCCCCCTCCCTGCCCAGCCCCTCGTGTTCCATGTCATGGCTTTGTCCTGGCCTTGTTTCAAACCCTGGTGACAATAAACCCAGCAGAGCCCCAGCGTCGGCACCTCCTGGTCCATGGGGTTGTCCTTTGGGAGCCCCGTGGCAGGGTAAGACCCCCCACCATATGGTTGAGGCTTTGAGGGAATTGGAAGGGTTGGTCCCATGGCAGTATTTGGGTAGGTCCTACAAAAATAGAAGTGGGACTTTGTTTTGAAGGAGTTTTCGGTGGGGGAGGCAGGTTATGGGGCAGGCAGCACTAGGGCCTGCTGGGGATTTGCCCTATGGGAGGGGTCCCTGAAGCCCTGCCCACACCAAGATCAGGGTGGGAAATATAGCACTTCATTTGCATATTTTAAGGAAGAAGGCACCTGGGGGGATCATCCCCCGAAGGCCCTGCTCAGCCTCCCAAGCACAGGCTCACTGGGGGCTGCGTGTCACCCATGGGGGTCCTCGGAGGGAGTCGGGTTCATCCCACTCTTGGTCTCTTTCTGCTACAGGAGCTGAAAGGGGCTGTGGGAGCAAGTTGAGCCCCAGTGGGTCCCCATCCCAATTTCCATCCCAATCCCTATCCTATCCACATCCCAGTTCCTTCCCCATCCTAACCCCGTCATCATCACAATCCCAGCCTTATCCTCATCCCATCCCAATGTCTTCCCCATCCTGTTCCCATCCCACTGTCCCCTTACCCGTCCCCTCACAAGCCCCACGGCCAGTACGTGCCCCTTGTGTTCCCCCGCTCACCAGAGCTGTATGCACAGCCACGGGCCGTGACCCTCTACTAGAGCAGCTCTGCAAGGAAGCTGAGCAGGGCCCAGGCTTGCAGCAGAGCCCAGCCCAGCCAGCACCACACCGGCTCTGGCACTCGCTGCAGCTGCTCGCACACGAACAGCACCAGCACCTCCGCCAAGTACTCGGCGCCCACCAGGACGGCGGCGGCTCCCAGTACCGTGGTGGCCCCCACGATCACCCCCTTGGTCCAGCACAGCACCTGGAGTGTGCAGAGGAGCACCAGCACCGTGCTCAGCGGCACCCAGGGACTCAGCAGCAGCACTGGCGCGGCCATGGCCAGCGTGGCTGCGGCCAGCAGCAGCCAGGTGGTGAAGAGCCCTATGGGGAGCACAATACCAAAACTCGCTGTCTGCCCCACCTGCGTACCCAGCAGCCGCTGCCCATAGCACAGCATGAGGATGACAGGGGAGCTGAAGAACAGTCCCAGGACGGCCCTGAAGCAGCAGTAGCCTGGCACCAGCACAAGACAGTCACTGGTGCTGCCATGGCCGTGTCCCGCAGTGTCCCCCTGTGCCACCTCTCCTGGCTGTGTCCCCCAGACAAACCTTTGTCCCCCCCCGTGCCACAGCACAACCCCCTCCATGGGCTTGTGGTTCCCCGCAGGTGAGCCCCAGCTGCACCCCCAGGCTCTGCCCCCAGGTGCTCACCGGAACAGTGGCACACGAGCCCCAGCAGCGCTCCGAGCACAGAGAGCAGCGGGGACCCGCTCACGGTCGGGCCGAGGCTCCGGGGTGCAGTGGGGCACAAGGGGGGGCCCGGGTTCCATGACCTGGGGGGGGTGGGAATGGGTGTCTGTGAGGCCCCAGTGACCCCCCCCACCCGGGTACTCAGCCCTTCCCTCCCGCATCCACATCTGGCAGCGCCTCTTGGGGAGAACATCTGGGGGTGGCGAGGTGGGAGCGCTGGGAACCGGAGCACCGGGAAGGGGACCGGGAGCTCTGGGGGACACCGCACCGGAGGCATTGGGATCGGGAGCTGTGGGGGACACCGCACCGGAGGCATTGGGACCGGGAGCTCTGGGGGACACCGCACCAGAGGCATTGGGCCCGGGAGCTCTGGGGGACACCGCACCGGAGGCATTGGGACCGGGAGCTCTGGGGGACACCGCACCGGAGGCATTGGGACCGCGGTGGGGGGGCGAGGATCCCGGTGACCGCCCTCCCCGGGACTCACCCGCTCGCTGCCGATCATGGGGGTCGTGGTGGGGCGGGACCGGGACCCCCGAGATGCGGATGGGTCCCTCCGCTGTTACCGGGAGGGACGGGACGGTGCTGCCCCTTTAAGGGGCGGGGTCAGGAGCGGAGCAGCTCCGGCTCCAGGCCCCGGCTCTGGGAGTGGGCGGTGGCGGAAGTGCTGTAGGACGCAGACCGGGGTGGGGGGAGGTGTTGGAGACCCCCCCCCGCCCGTACCGGCACCGGCGCGGTGAGATCCGGACGCCCCCCCCCCCCCGGTCCTGAAGCGGGACCCGAGCACCGGCCCTTGGGTTGGAACTGGCAACGGAGGGAGCTTAGGGCCGGTCGGGGGGTCCCGGGGCCGCTCTGTCGGCGCTAACCCCGCTCTGGCCCTTCAGGACATGGCCGTGACTTAAGCCCGCCCGGGGCCAGTGGGGCCGCCGGGATGGAGCAGCCGCGGCACTGGGAAGCGGCGGTGGCGGCCGAAGGAGGCCACGGCTCCGGTGGGAGCCCGGAGGAGCCAGGGATCAGCGGCGGCCGCCGCGGCTGGGACAGCACGGGCTGGAACGGCAGCTGCGGGTGGGCAACGGCTGCCGGCCGAGAGGAGAACGGGGACTGCGAGCACGACCCAGGCCCCGAACGCTGCTGCCGCTGCCGGGGGGAAGCGGCCTCTGCTCCGAGCGCCGCGGCCGAAGAGGAGCCCGAGGAGGAGGACGAGGAGGAGGACGCGGGGCTCCGGCGGCCCCGACGGCGGCAGCGCTCGGCGCTCAGGGAGGAGGAGGGGAGCAGGCGGGAGGGGAAGCGGCCGCAGCCGCCGCGGAGGAGGCACCGCGGGGCCGAGGCCGGGGGGCGGCCGCTCTGCTCCTGCTGCCGCCTCGGGGCCGCGGAGCCGGGCTCGGTGCGGGGCTTCGGCCGCGCCGTGGGGCAGCGCGCCCGGAGCGGCTCCTTGCGGGCAGCGCGGTGCCTGCGCGCCGCGGCGGGGCTCTGCCTCCGCCTGCTCTGGATGCTGCTGGCGCTACTGCTGCTGCTCCTCGTGCTGCTGCTGGGCTGCCTGCGGCTCTGCGGCCGCGCCGGCGCCGCCGCGCTCCGCTGCGCAGCGGGAAGCCGGCTCCTGGACGTGGCCGCGCTCCGCAGGACGTGGGGGCTGCTCTGGGTCTGGTTGAGGCCGTGCCGGGGTCCCCCTTGGGCGGGCACCGCGGATGGGACGGGGCTTGCGGCGCCCGAGGACCGCGGCGAGGAGGTGACCCGGCTGCTCGCCATGGCCGAGGTGCCCGAGGAGGAGCTGAACCCCTTCCACGTGCTGGGCGTGGAGGCAACCGCGACGGACACCGAGCTAAGGAGGGCCTATCGCCGCCTGGCCGTGCTGGTGAGCGGGACCGGGGGGGTTGTCTCTGTGCCCCCACCTGGGGCTGCAGTGTTGAGGTTCCCATCTTCTCCGTGGCAGGTTCACCCGGACAAGAACGAGCACCCCCAAGCAGAGGCAGCATTCAAAGTGCTGCGGGCAGCCTGGGACGTAGTCAGCAGTCCTGAGCGCCGAAGGGAGTTTGAGATGTGAGCAAAAGGGGATTGGGAAGGGTCTTTCCTTACCCCAGCTCTCTGCTGGGGGTCTGAGCCCCGGTTCCTCCCTGGCACAGGAAGTGGATGGCACAGCATGAGCTACCACGCTCAGTGGGTGAGTTCCTGCGGCGGCTTCAGGAGGAGTTGCGTGAGGCCATGAACACCATGATGTGCAGCAAGTGCCAGGGCAAGCACCGGTGAGTATCTGGGGCGCGGGCCTGGAGCTGGGGCTGTGCCCGGCAATGCCTGTCCTCACCCATCCCAACCACAGGCGGTTTGAGATGAACCGAGACCCGCTGAGCGCCCGTTACTGCGCTGAGTGCGGCCGCTTGCACGCGGCCGAGGAGGGTGACATGTGGGCAGAGTCCAGCTTCCTGGGGCTGAAGATCACCTACTTTGCTATGATGGATGGGAAGATCTACGACATCACAGGTGGGTGTCCCCCTGTATCGTGCCTGTGGTGCTGCCGCCCACCCTGATGTGACCGGTGCCCGCTTCCCTCCTGCAGAATGGGCAGGATGCCAGCGCGTGGGCATCTCCCCGGATACCCACCGCGTTCCCTATCACCTCTCCTTCGGGCCGCGGGGTGCCAGGCGCCACAGGTCAGTGTCCTGCAGCCCTCGGTGGGGGGGGCTCCAGGCTCGCCTGGGACACCCCTAAACCTCACTTCCCCGCCCCTGTAGGAGCACCCCCAAGGGCGGCCCCCCCTCGGCCGGTGACCTGCAGGACTTCTTCACCCGCATCTTTCAGAGCAGCTCAGGGCCGGGGGGACCCTTCCCACCACCCCCCACCTCCTCGGCAGCCGCAGCCCCCCCCGGGGGTACCCCCAAGGCCGAGGGGGCTGCGCCCAAGGGGGACATGAGGCACAAGAGGAGGAAGAAGCTGCGTCGGCCACTGCAGCACTGAGGGTGGCGCTGGGCTGGGCACTCCAAGGGCTCTTTCCAATAAACAAAGCTCTATTTTTCCTTTTTAGAATTCCTTTTAAATACTCTGCAGCTTCCCAAGGGAACGGGGGAGGGGGGGATACACACAGCCAGAGACAGAGGTACAAACACCCGGTGCCACCCCAGTGTCCTCACGTAGTGTTTTGAAGTTGTTCATCCCTCTTTGCTACCCTCCTCCTCCCTGTGCCAAAGCCCAGGCTGGCTTTTCCTGCCTCTCAGCTGCTTGAGGGCCCCTCATCCCTTTCCCAGCAAGGAGCTGTGGGTGGATGTGGGGGGCTGCATTTGAGGGGGTGCTGCCCCCACATGAATGTCCAGGTGGGTTCCGGCTGGAAAACAGCTGTTACCAGTAGCAAATGCCTTTGAGATGGATTTGGTTGAATTCCAACCAGGCGAACGGGATCCATGGAACAGTTCTGGGCTGGAGGAACCTTCCCCAGACCCTGGCGGAGCTGGAGGGATCTCTGCAGGGGGCCTCAGTACTTGTTGATGCCAAAGATACGGACGCCGTGAAACTGGGGCAGTTTGGGCAGGAGGACGCTGAGCAGTGAGGCTGTGTTCACCAGGAAGTGTGTGCGGTCATACTTGGTGTAGAAGCTGGTCAGGAGGTACCTGGGGCACAAGGAGACATGGGGTGAGCTCTGGGCTGCTTCCACCACCCACACTGGGGGCTTCTTGGGTGCTTCAGAGAAGCCCACAATGGTTCATGTTGGAAGGGACCTTAAAGCTCCTCCAGCTCCAACCCCCTGCCATGGACAGGGACCCCTTCCACTGGAGCAGCTGCTCCAAGCCCCTGTGTCCAACCTGGCCTTGAGCACTGCCAGGGATGGGGCAGCCACAGCTTCTCTGGGCACCCTGTGCCAGCACCTCAGCACCCTCACAGGGAAGAGCTTCCAACATCCCCCTTGTGTTGGCAAAAGGGCCGTCGGCCCAGGCTTGCCCAGCACCATCCTGCCCAGGTAAGCAGCACTCACAGCACCACGGGGGAAATGCTGAGGAACTTGCGTGCAGCGGTGCACTGTGTTCCATAGTCTATCTGCTCCCAGTGCGTGAGGAGCCGGTCCCTGCCCTGGTCTGGGGTCTCGAAGGGCGTCCCCTTCACGGCATGCAGCAGCATGTACATGACCTGTGGAGGTGAAGCAGAGAAGTGCTGAGCCCTCAGCACCCCAGGAGCCAGGGGCTGCCCGGGGAGACGGGGCAGAGTTGGCCTGACCAGGTTGTGGATGACGTTGGTGAGTGTCCAGACCACGGGCACACTGAAGAAGGGGATGCTGAGCAGCACCACGTGCAGGACGCCCACCGATATCCCGTAGGCCACCCAGATGCCTCTGCTGCTCATCACCCGCGTGTTGGGGTTCACCTCGCTGTGAGCCACGCCGACGTTCATCCTGCACCGGAGACATGGGGAGCTGCAGCCTCGTCCCGCACCGGGGACACGGGAGCTCCAGACTCGTCCCGCACCGGGGGCACGGGGAGCTCCGGCCTCGTCCCGCACCGGGGGCACGGGGAGCTCTGACCTCCTCCGGCAGCCCCGGCCTCAGGCACTGCCACGGCTCCCCCCGTACTCCCGGCCCGGTGCTGGTCTCCAGGTACCCCCCCCCGGTCCCCCTCGTTCCCCCGATCCCCGGACCCCCCCCCGTGAGTCCCGATCCCAACTCCCACCCGGCGGCTCCGAGGCCGTTGCCAGGCCCCCGCCCGTGCCCGTCTCCAGGAAGTCTCTACGCC
The DNA here is from genome assembly GCF_012275295.1 of Melopsittacus undulatus. Lineage (NCBI taxonomy): Eukaryota > Metazoa > Chordata > Aves > Psittaciformes > Psittaculidae > Melopsittacus > Melopsittacus undulatus. Next base: position 2,534,872 of record NC_047547.1, on the reverse strand, counting down.
CGCCCCTTGCCTCTTGCCATTGGCTAATCTGACTTTTTTCCTCATTTCTATTGGCCATTGGCCCTTCGCTCCACCCTACAGCAGGCCAATAGAGCGGGGCGGAAGTCCCGGCCAGCGGCGAGAGGCGGTGTCTGGAAGTGCTTTGAAATCGCCAGCGCTGATTGGGCCGGGGGCGGGGCGGGGGGCGGGGCCGGTGTGGCGGTGCTGGTGACAAGATGGCGGCGGAGGCGGTGGAGCTGCACAAGCTGAAGGTAGCGCCGGTTCCGGGGTGCCCGGGCGGGGATGGGGGTGCTCGAGCGGGCCAGGGCCGCAGCCCCCGGTGCGGATGGGGCTCGCTCCGTGCTGAGCCGCGCCTCTCGCTCGCAGCTGGCAGAGCTGAAGCAGGAGTGCCTGGCCCGCGGCCTGGAGGCGAAGGGCAACAAGCAGGACCTGATCAACCGGCTGCAGGCCTACCTGGAGGAGCACGGTGGGTGCCCGCCGGGGCAGGGGAGTACGGGCTGGGGGTGTGGGGTGAAAGAGGCTCCGGACATCCCCCTCTGCCGCAGGGCTGTGTCCCACTCTGCGGCCCCAGTACAAAACAGGCCTTAGAGCAGCTGCAGGACCTGGAGGGGCTGCAGGAGACCTGGCGAGAGGCTTTGGACAAGGGATGTAGGGACAGGACAAGGGGAATGGCTTTAACCTGCCCGAGGGGAGACTGAGATGGGGTCTTGGTCAGAAGTTCCTTCCTGTGAGGGTGGTGGACACTGGAATGAGCTGAATGGAGAAGGTTTGGATGCTCCATCCCTTCGAAGCCAGGTTGAAGCATGCTGCTCTAATGGAAAGTGTCCCTGCTCATGAAACTAGAGGAGCTTTAAAGTCCTTTCCACCTCAAACCATTCCATGCTTCTGTGATCCATGATCACAGCCTTTGCTTCCCGTTTTCCCAAGTCTGATTCTCATCCCAGGCTCCACATGGGAAGCCGGAGGTGTCAGTGCAGTTACTCACTCCTGTTCTTTTGTCCTCTAGCTGAAGAAGAAGCAAATGAGGAAGATGTCCTAGGAGAAGAAATAGAGGTGGGTCCATGCTGAGGGGCTGGGAACCAGGAGAGGTGGTGCTGAGGAGGAGCAGAGCCTGTGGCTGTCCCAGCTCGTGGCCAGCATAAATCTCTCCTTGGTGTGGGGCACGTTCAGCACCCAGCCCTAGAACCCTGGATGTGGGGGGCTGGATTCCAGACGGGGCCTGTGTCTGGTCTCGGGGCCGCTCCATGCTTGGCTGTTGTCGTTACTGCCCTTTCCCTGCAGGAGGAGGAGCAGAAGCCGGTGGAGCCGCCGGTCAAAGCTGAGGAGCCTCCTGTAAACTCGCCTGATGTGTAACTATCCCTCTGAGCAGCAGAAAGCCAAGCTGGGCCTGGGAGGGCTCCTGGGGAGGGGGGGGGGGGGCTGGAAGTGGGATGCAGATCCATGCTGGATCCTGGGAGCTGGTGGGCCCTGCCCTGTGCGGCTCAGGGGATGGGGGAGCTCACAGTGAGCTGCAGTGAGCCCCGGTTCACCCACACTGAGCCGTGGTGAGCCCCGGTTCACCCACACTGAGCCGTGGTGAGCCCCAGTTCACCCACATTGAGCCGTGCTGAGCCCCAGTTCACCCACATTGAGCCGTGCTGAGCCCGAGCATGGTGCGGGCAGAAGGGGGCGTCCTGAGCCCGCGGAGCTGCAGCCCCATAGCCCCGCTCTCGGCAGAATCGCTTCCTGTGGCAGTGCCAGGAACCCATCCCTCTCCTCCCGGGCATCCAGCGGGATCCTGCGCGGGGCTGGAACAAAAGCCGGGAGCTCCCAGCCCAGTGGGTGGTGTGCGATGGGAGCTGTTGGCAGCAGCAGGAGGAGGACTTCCCAACGTTGTCTCTTCCTCTTTTGTTCCCCCCGGAGCCCAGGATGTTTTGGGAGCAGAGCTCTGGAGCACGCCCCCTCCATTCTGCCGGCCCTGGGGCTTTGTGTGTGGCTGGTGCTGCCCTGGAGCTGGAACACAAGAAGCCTTTGTGTGGGAGGGCTCCAAAGGGGGCTCCAGGGCTGAGTGTTCCCCATCGGAGCCCAAGGCTGGGAGAGACCCCCCTGAACCCCAAAACCTCAGAGCAGGGGGGACCTGATCGGCTCTGACAGGTGGATGGGGCCAGGCCACTGCTCCCAAAGGATGCAACAAGAGGAAGTGGCCTTAACCTGTGCCGGGGTGGGTTATGTGGAGATGAGGAACAATTCCTTCCCCATTGGAACAGGGCAGTAGTGGAGTCACCATCCCTGGAAGTGCTTACACACAGTGCCATGGGTTAGTGGTGGTCTTAGCAGTGCTGGGAATGGTTGGATTGGATGACCTTAAAGCTCTTCCAGTGTGGTTGATTCTGACCATTCCTGCATTAAAGAATGGTGAGCATGGCTGGATCCCGTGGCTTGTCCCTTCTTCCTTTTGTCAGAGGGATTTGGGAGCACTTGAGGCACTGGTGGGGTTCACAGTGCTCCATGGCTCACACTGCATGCTGGCATCAGGATGCTCAGCCCTGGGTCAGGGGTGCTGGTGGTGGTGCTGGGTGGGAGGAGGACCCATTGTGACCTGTTTGTCTCTTTCCCATCTCTGCAGGATCACAGAGAAAAAGGTGGTGAAGATCACGTCGGTAATCTCGCAGATGGAGGTGAGGTCCCTCCTCTTCTGCTCTCAGCTCCCTTCCTCACTTCCTCCATCTCCTAGGTGTAGCTGAGGCAGTGTCAGCATTCCCCTAGGAAACCTGATCTTTTCCCTTAGGATTGTGGTGCTGCTGGCTGTGAGGGACCCTGCAGCAGGTTCCTTTAGCTCTTGGGGTACATTCCTCTCTGTTGTCCCTTAACTTCTCTTTCCACCACCAACCCCATGACCCTTCAGTATCCCAGTATCACAATTCCAGTAATTCCAGGCTGTTATTCCCTCTCTGGGGCTCACTACAGCCACAAAGCTTTGGTGAGGATCCACTTGAGGGGGGGGGAATCCGCCCTAAGCTGAGGAATCGTCCCATCATCTGCCCTGCCTCTGCCATTGCAAGGAAGCAGTGATTTCTCTGGGAAACTTTGGAGTGCAGGGAGCCTGCCTGTGGTTCTCCAGTCCCCCCCTTGCTGGCTCCTGTTCCCTGTGCAAACACAGGTTTGGGCTCCCTGCTGCTCAGCACCACTCAGAGCCTTTTCATCCCCTCTTTGGGCCACGACCATTTCCGTGGCAACAGGATGTCGAAAGCAGAGGATTGGGGGATGGGACCACGGGTCGGGCTGGGGAGCTGGGGTGGATGGAGGCTCTGTGGCCCCTGTGGTGCTGCCCTCAGGGCAAGAGTTCCCATTGGGCTCTTGGGTGTGCTCCAAACCCTGTCCAAGCTGCTCCCAGGCTTGGGTTTGCTGCTGAGTGTGGATCGACCCCAGGGCTTGGCAAAGGGGTGCTGGGGATGGTTCCTCATCCCTGGGGGTGATGTTCCCATCCCTGGCAGTGTTCAAGGCCTGGCTGGACTGGGCTTGGAGCAGCCTGCTCCAATGGAAGGTGTCCCTGCCTTTGGCAGGGCTTGAAGCTGGAGGAGCTTTAAGGTCCTTTTGCGATCCAGCCCATTCCATGATTCTGTGATGGTCACAGCCTTTGCTGCCCCTTCAGGTATTCCTCAGGGATATTCTTCACTGTGTCCCAAAGAATAAGGAAACTGGAATCCGGGTGCTACGTTCTCCTGTCCCGGCTGGTGCTGCAGGGTGGGAGCCCTGGTCCTGCTCCATCTTTTCCAAGCACTGCCATTCTAATGGGGATGTTTGTCCTGCTCCTTGCTGGGCTCGTGGCTAAAGTCAATGTTTCCATTACTAAGCTCTGTTTCTCTAACCCCAAACACACTGCTGGACCCTTGGCTCGGAATGAAATGTGAACTATTTCCCTTAAGCCTTTAAGGGGATTTAACACTCGGAGATGCAAACCCTTGAGCTTCCAAAGCTTTCAAGCTTTTCCCTTCCCCTCACATGGGGCTTTCTCCAGAGCCAAAATTCACCTGGAATTACAACACTAAGGCTAAACTGTGCTCTCGAGGCCAAGCCAACCAACACCCCCATCCCCTTTCCCAGCATATTCCTTTGGCCTTTCAGGGAGAAGGAAGGGGAGGAAAGGAAACCCTCTTTGACTCTCAGCTGTTATTAGGTTGATGCTTATTAAAGCTCCTTTTGGTCAAGCCCCAGCCCTGGAGTGGCTCCTGTGGGGGAAGGTCCCTGCAGCATCTCTGCCATCACCTGGGGGTGCAAGGGACAGTTCCCCCATTTCAGTCTCTGTGCTGCCAGTCCAGCAGCACCCGCTGGGGTGTTGACTTGGCCTCCTTCACCTGTAGAACCTCCTCCAAAGCCCCTGCTCACAGTGGCTCCTCCTCAGGCGGTTCCTTTCTCTCCCTCCAGCGCATGCAGAAGAGAGCTGAGCGCTTCAACGTACCCGTCAGCCTCGAGAGCAAGAAGGCAGCGCGGGCAGTACGGTGGGTGCTCCCAAAGCCTTCCCACCAGCAGTGGTTCGGGTGTTGGGTGGTGGGACTCTAGCAAGAGAATGGGGATGTGCCAGTGATCCCACTGCTGCACTGCTGTTTGTGCACGGGGGGGGGGTAGTTCGAGGGAAGCTGGAATTGCTGCAGTGGTGCCTGCAGCCAGGAATGCTGGGTCCCAGTCAGTCTTGCCCCCAAGCCAGTTTTCCTCATGGGAGGCACTTGCAGGGAGGGTTCTGGGGCTGACCCTGCTCTGACAGCTCTTGTTTGCCTTTGCCAGGTTTGGTTTGGCCATGGTGTCCACTAAAGGTGAGGGGGTGAAGCAGAACCAGTCCCTGGAGTTCCCTGGTGCAGTCATTGTTACTGGGGGGCAGAAGAGTGCTGGTGGGATAACCCTGGGTTTAAACACTCCCTTTTCCTGCCCAGGAGTTCCAAGTGGGCACTGTGGGATCGGGAAGGGAGGCCACACGTTGTTCCCATGGTAGTTCAGACACTTTTCCCCCCGTGTCTCCCCATTCCAAGCCCAGCTGGAGGACATGAGGTGTCCACGTGGGGTTCTCTAGCAGTGTCCTGTGGCTTCATAAATGACCAGGTCCCGTTGCCAGTGGTGTCTTAGCAAGGTGGGACAGTGACAGATTGTGAGTGGAGAAGCTGGAATAGGAACTGGGAGACTCATGTTGGAAACAGAGAAAGAAAGTGGGAAGAGCAGTTCCTGAGTCCCTAGTGGGACCTTTCCCATGCCTCCTTGTGGGTAAGATCCTGCTCCTGATGGTTGTCCTCTAACTGGGTTTTCCCTTCCTTGTCTCTTCCTTTCAGGCCTCTCCTCAGACAGCAAACCCACGGTAAGGAATTTTCTTGTCCTTGAGTTGCTGCTGGTCAGGCCCTTGGCATGTGTTGAAAGAGAGGTCCCCATCCCCTGGGAGCATGGGGGGGGGGTCCCTCTCCCATTTCCATGCTCCTCGGCTGCGGATGAGGGCACGTGGTTGAGCCAAAATGTGGCAGACACCATGTTGTTCTGCCAGTGCTGGAGGTTTTGCAGAGCAGCACCATGAGCAGCACAGGCTGGGGACGGCTCATTCCTGGAAGCCTGTGTTCCATAGGGATAAGAGCTGGCACAGGAAGCTTCCTCTGGAACCTGAGTGCTGGTGGATTTAGAAGAGAAAGATGACTTGTTTCCTGTGTCTTTGCAGGTAAACATGGATAAGTTGAAAGAAAGGGCTCAAAGATTTGGGTTGAACGTCTCCTCACTCTCCAAGAAGGTAAGTCCAGGACACTCTGCACCTTCAGAGCACCTGGAGGTGCTACTTGAGGTTCTTAATCTCCTGTCCCAGTGCTGGTTCCTTCCCTTCCATTGTGCCTGTGTCCTGCTGAAGCTGTGGAGCTTCCCAGTTGTTCTCCCTGGTTTTGACTGGGCAGAGATGCCATGAAGTGGGTTTGGGGCTTCTCCTGCTGGAGATGATAGAGAATAACTCTTTGAAGTAGAGGTGAGATGAGCTTTGCAGGAAATGGATTTGCTCCTCAAACCACTGATTTTTTTCCAGGGGGAGAATTATTCCCCAACTCTGAGCATAACAGCCATCTGGTTCTCAAAACAGCTCCTGCTGGAGCTCAGCCCTGGGGTGGCAATGGAGCTAGGGAGCTCCACTGGAGATGGATGGGATCCCTGGGATCCCTCTCCTCTGTTTTGTAGCAAACGGGATGAATTGAGAATGTAGAAGGAGTCAGTCAGTCTGACATGGATCCAATGCCCTCTGCGCTTCCCAAACGAACCCATCCCAACCCTTTCCTCCCCTGCCTGCTGATCCTGTGCTGATGGAAGGGGATTGTCCAGTGGGAAGAGCTGGATGCTCTTGGCATGGAGATCTCTCTGCTTGGTGCAGGTGAGAGCAGGGGAGGTTCATCCTCCTCCATCCCTGTGAAATAAGCTCCAGTCCTCCTGGGGGTTGGGGGGATTTGACCTGTTTTGCTAGTTCCATACATCCCTCTGGCTCTGGGCATCCTCATGGAGAACATCACTGGCATTGGAGGTCACTGTTCTTCTCTTGGCTCCTGTTCTCTGGGGGTGGGGGAAGGAGCCATTAAAGCCGGGATGCGTGGAGCTGAGCGAGAGGCTGCTCCAGCACCATTAACACTGTTCCTGAGAGCTCCCATTTTTCAAGAGGAATCACTGCCTTGTCAGCCCTTATGGCCATGGCTTTCCCAAGCTGCAGGACTGTGGGGCTAAAGCTTAAGAAAGCCACATGACACTTAGAGAAGGAATCAGCTACCCAGCCTGGGCCATGTTCCCAAACCAGTTCCTCACTGGGAGCTCCTGGCCCAGGGTCAGGAGTTGGTGGCTTCAGGCTCCAGATGACCGAATGTGGGCTTTGTCCCCCCTTGGCCTCACCTCCCCATGGCACCTTTTTGTTTGCTCCCCCAGGAAGCTGAGTTCATGGGCTTCCAAGTGGCTTTTCCCACTGAGTGGAACACGCTCCCGCATTTCCAGCAGGAATGTGCCTGGGCACTTTAATTAGCTGCTGGCATTGTGCCTCCCACCTGGGTGTTCTTTATGGCTGCTCGGCCTGCGGGAGCCCAGCACTGTTTACAGGCATCTCGGCAGGTTTTCCTCCAGCCCCAACTTTACAATCAGCCATTGTCCCTGCAGAGCTGTTCACGGATCCGTGCAGCTGGAATGGGAAGGGGAGGGGGAGGATTTCAGTGCCTATGAACTCCTGTGGAGCTTGGAGCCCCCCCTCTCCCCATCAACACCCTGGGCTGGGAGTCTTTCAAGTTGAAAGTGCCCTTTCCAGAGGGATTCAGGATGGGATAGGGATGGGGATATGGGAGGCAGGTGCTCCCTTGTCTTCAGGCATCACGGCACCATCAGCTGCATCTCTAAGCTATATGAAGTGCCGGTTCCTCTCCCCTTTGGCTTCATGTTCCAGCACCCGCATGCTGCCCTCCCACCACCACCCTTTGACTCCTGTTCCTTGTACTTAACCCTCTAGCCAGTGCCTATGAATGGTCCCTCTCCATCAGCTGCTCCTTGGGTTGATGCTGTGGAGGGAGCTGCTCTGGGGGTTGATGCTGTGGAGGGAGCTGCTCTGGGTGCTTTGCCCATTGGAAGTCTCCTGCTGGGAAGTGCTGGCATCCACCGGGCAGTGGGAGGCCTCGGCCTGACACAGAGGCTCCATTAGCCACCTTTGTGTTCCATTAGCAAACACCTTTCCCCAGCCAGCACATGAGTGAAGTAATTGGCTCTTCCATCTCCCCTTTAGTGGAGCCTGAGAAGCAATTAGTGGATTAACCCCCGGCCACTCAGATCGGGAACAGGAGGTGACTCTGCTCCCAGGTTGCTCCAGGCCAGTAATCCCACTTGGAACCCTTGGAGCTTAGGGGGGAAACAAAGGATGCTGTGTCCCAAGCAGCAGCACGGGACCCTCGAGTGTCCCCTTGAGCCATGGACTCCGGGATGAGTTACGGTTCTCTGCCAGCCCTGCTGGCAGCTTTGTGCCAGTTGAATCCTGGTTAATGAGGATGTGAGATCCATGGAGCTGCTGTTGAGAGGTGGTGTAGGAGCTTGGGGGCACTGGACCAGCAGAGTCCATGTGTACAAAACAGCTAAATGAGAGCAAGGAAACAATCAGCTGAATTGTTTGCCTTCCAGCAAGCTCCTGACAAGTGCTTCTGGATCAGTCCTCTGCCATTCCCAGCACCCCTGAGGAGAGCCCGGCTCTCTGGAGTGATCCCACCAGAGTAGAGGGGTAGAATCCCCCTTCACCTTGGCCTCAAGGAGCTCTACAGCCCCAGGGGGGAGCCCTGGGCAGGGCATGGACTCACTGTAGTTGGGTGCTGCAGCACGTCCGCAGCCCCTCCAGCGCCATTTCCCCTTTCCCAAGTGGAGATGCTGGCTGTGGGCCATTGCTTTGGGATAATGGGAAGTGACAAGGTGAAGAATAGCACTGGCCACGGTGGGGGCTTTACCATGGTGGTGCTGCAAGCCCAGAACCTTGTGGTTGGGCACATGAGAAAATGCTGACACCCTCCTGCAGCAGATAAGGCTGTGGCTTCCCTTCTCTTCCTGGTGCTTGCTGGGTACTGGGTAGTGTCTTCACTTGGAAATAACCCTGTGGTGGTATCCAGGGAGCCCCGTGTCCAGGGCAGAGCTCTGGGGAGACACTGACCTCCCTCTGCCCACGCAGATGGTCCTGCACTGGCCCCGCTGTGAAACAGAACTTCGCTTTTGTCCCTAACACAAATACATCTTTTCCCCACACACCCCCCCTCCTCCTCTATTCTGATTCAATCAATGATGTCATTATGTCCCATTCAGGGGCTCGGGAACCATTTGGCTGCAGGAATTTGGAGGAGAGGCTGGGGAAAAATGGGAAGGGCAGCACTGGCTCCCTCCAGGCCTGAGGAACAAAGTCAGGTTTCCCCTTACCCCTGCTCCAGCAGGGGGGACAAAAGTGGTGGCAGCGCCTGCCCCTCGTGAGGCACAGGAGGGGTGCGTGGCCAGGCAGGAGCCCTCCTGTCCCAGTAAATCCTCTTAGGAGAACTGGAGCGGGTTCACACCCACCAGCAGCGCTGGGCTCTGCAGGGATGTGGCACCGAGTCAGGAATCACAGTGTAAAATCCCAGCCTGGTTTGGGTTGGAAGGGACCTTAAAACTCCTCCAGATCCAACCCCTGCCATGGGCAGGGACCCCTTCCACTGGAGCAGCTGCTCCAAGCCCCATCCAGCAAACACTGCCAGGGATGGGGCAGCCACAGCATCTCTGGGCACCCTGTGCCAGCGCCTCAGCACCCTCACAGGGAAGGAAGAACTGCCTAAGAGTTCATCTCCATCTCCATTCTGTCAGGTTCAAGCCATTCCCTTTGGCCTGTCCCTACAGGCCCTTGTCCCAAGCCCCTCTCCAGGTTTCCTGCAGCCCCTTTAGGCACTGGAGCTGCTCTCAGGTCTCCCCTTCAGGAGCCTTCTCTTGTCCAGGCTGCCCCAGCCCAGCTCTCTCAGCCTGGCTCCAGAGCAGAGCTGCTCCAGCCCTTGCAGCATCCCCATGGCCTCCTCTGGCCTCGCTCCAGCAGCTCCAGGTCCTTCTTGTGCTGCTGCTCCAGAGTTTCCCACCCCAACCATTCCTGGAGGAATAAGTGTGTGTGCCTCTGGTGTCCTCTCCGCTGTTCCCCACGGCTCTTGCAGCAGCCACATTTTTCCCTTAAGAGTTCTGCAAACTCCTTCGGCTTTATCTCCTTATAGCAGATTCCCATGGGCTCATTCTGGTGCCTTGCAGGGAAGGGTTAAGCACACCCTGGGGTGCTGCATGCCTCAGTCTTGAATAGAATGGCTTGATTTAGGTTTGGGTGGTTCTGGGGCTCATGTACAATTCAATGATGTTTCGTCATCACCATCTCAGAGCAGCTGGACTCTGGCTCTGCCAAGTGGCTTTAACTCTGCTTACTCCTGCCTAGAGCCACGTCTCTTGCTCCCAAACAACTTTCTGTTCCTCCTCCCCACAGAGCCCCTTTAGGGTCTCCAACCAGGAAAAGCTCAGCACCAGCAGCTGCCATCCCTGGAAAACACTGCAGTTGGGGGGATCTGGTCTTCCCAGCCTGTTTTCCAGGATGTGTGTTGGGAGAAGCAGCTGAGAGCTGGCTCAGGGCTGCCTGTTTCCCTCGGCCTGTTGCAGAGAGGGTGACTTTGTCCAGGGACGCAGCTGGGGACCAATCCTGCACCATGCAGAGGACATGGGTGAGGACATCGAGGGTCCTTCAGCAGCTTCTCAGGGTTCCCATTCCCTTGTGTAGATCAAGATCTCCCATGATTCGTGCCGGGGTTTCCCCTTGCGTAAGGCTCATCCCAGTGCTCCCAGAAGGGTTTATCACTGGGTATGTCTCACCTGAGCAGGGTCCTTGTGCTGGAGTTGCTTGGAGGATGGTGGTGGTTCAGTCCCAGTGCGTATCCCATGGGCCCAGCCCCACATTCCTGGCTGGAAGCCCGTGGTGCTGTTGGGGCGTTGCTGGCTCAGCTTTGTGTGGCTTTAGGGGGAAAGGACAGGGCTCCTGTCCTAAGGGGTGAGTGAGGACCCACCATGGGAGAGGCGGGTGCACATGGAGCAGCTCCAGGTGTCCCAGGAGCTGCAAGGGGAACACACAAAGGCCGCAAATGCAGCTGCACATCCTGACCCATGGGAGGCTGTCACTCAGCCCCGGGCATAGAGCGGGAGGCTGCTTACCCTTAAGTGTTCCATAACCTTTACCTTTGGGAGGTCAAGGCCGTGTCGTCATTAATCTCCTGATGCCTGAAAGCCTCAGGGCTCTGCTTTTCATCCTGCCATCCGTCATGCTGCAGCCGGCCACGGGCGGCCCACCAGAAGGCTCCGGCTGCATCCACACATGCAGGCGCCCACCCTTTGCCTTCCAAGTACATGGATATGGAGGCTTGTATGTGTGTCTGCATTTGGGATGAGGAGCTGGGCTTCAGCTGCAAACCCGGGGCCGTGTCCCTCTGGGGATGCTTTCATCTGCAGAGGATCTGCCATGCGGCACAGCATGGAGCTTCGTCTCACATGGGGACTCACAGAGCTCAGCCTCACACAGTGAATGGCTCTGAGAAGCTTGTCCTGCTCCTGCCCCAGCACCACACACAGGATAACCTGTGTTTTGATAACCTGGCATCAACTTTTGTCCATTCTCTGGGCACTTCCCCTCCATGCAAGTGTGGTCCTGAGCCAAGCAGAGCATTGACGCTGAGCTCTGTCCCTGAGGTTGTATGTGGGGCATAGAGGTGAGCAGTGGTGCTGAAACTGCAGGAACTGGATCGGCGCCGTGGGTGCCAGAGCCCTGCTGTTCACCATGAAAACCACAGTTAATGCCTTTTGGCATTAACTCTTCTGGCACCAGCTGCAGCACCTGACTCTGACCCCAGGAGAAAGGCAGGATCCAGGGTTTGAATGAACCTGCTGGGAATAAGCAGCTCCCAGTGTCTACAAGGGCTACAAGAGACCTGGAGAGGGGCTTTGGACAAGGGCCTGTAGGGACAGGCCAAGGGGGATCTGCTTGAACCTGCCCGAGGGGAGACTGAGCTGAGCTCTTAGGCAGAAGCTGTTCCCTGTGAGGGTGCTGAGGCGCTGGCACAGGGTGCCCAGAGAAGCTGTGGCTGCCCCATCCCTGGCAGTGCTCAAGGCCAGGTTGGACACAGGGATTGGAGCAGCTGCTCCAGTGGAAGGGGTCCCTGCCCATGACAGGGATTGGAGCTGGAGGAGCTTTAAGATCCTTCCAACCCAATCCATTCCATGATTCCATGGTCTCTGAGAGAAGCAGCAGATCCCAAGGTATTCCCATGGTGGTGGATGCTGTTATTGACCCCCATGGTCCCACAGGGCTCACACACAGCTTGTGGGAACACCCCCTTGTTTTTCTGTATCGCAGGAAAGGCTTCACCTCCAGCAATGGCTCCTTCAAGAGGATTTGTTCCCCTCCTCTTTTCCTCACCCCCTTTTAGACAAACCCCACAAACACCCATCTTGGGGCGAGGGGAAAGGCAGGTGAGAAGAGGCAAGGTTCGGGCTAAATGTGCCCCCCCCAGCAGCCACGGCAGCTTTCCCCACAGCCCTGGGTGCTGCCAGGCCTGATGGATGCAGCGTGGGGGGAGAGGGGTCATTGTCCTCAGCTGGGTTCCAGCACCCCATGAATCAAGTGCTGTCAGCGTGAGCCTGGGGATGGAGTGAAGTTCATTGTACCCGTCCTGGCGGCTGACACCAGCATGCAAGGGGTCAAGTGAGAGCTTGCTGGGGCTGTGCTGCTGGAGCATGGGGGGGACACCCCAAAGGGACATAACCCTGCAGGCCCCCGAGGAGCACTGCCAGGGATGGGGCAGCCACAGCTGCTCTGGGCACCCTGTGCCAGTGCCTCAGCACCCTCACAGGGAAGGAAGAACTGCCTAAGAGTTCATCTCCATCTCCCCTCTGTCAGGTTCAAGCCATTCCCCTTGGCCTGTCCCTACATCCCTTGTCCCAAGCCCATCTCCAGGTTTCCTGCAGCCCCTTTAGGCACTGGAGCTGCTCTCAGGTCTCCCCTTCAGGAGCCTTCTCTTGTCCAGGCTGTCCCAGCCCAGCTCTCTCAGCCTGGCTCCAGAGCAGAGCTGTTCCAGCCCTTGCAGCATCCCCATGGCCTCCCCTGGCCTTGCTCCAGCAGCTCCAGGTCCCTCTTGTGTTGCCCCCAAGCTGGATGCAGGGTGGGGAAGTCTCCTTTTTCCTTCCAGTCCTTTTCCTGCCACCCTCACTTGTGCTCAGGGCATTGGCAGGGGGGATTCCAAGCAGACAGACCACAGTGCCCTGGGGGTGCAGGATGGGTCTTGAGGAGGTGGTGCTGGGGCTCTGGTTGCAAATGGGGGCAGGAGGAACAGGATTCCTCATGCAGTGAGCAGCCTGGGCACTGCTAGCACCCTAAACCTTGGTCCTTCTTTGTGCCAGAGCGAAGAGGATGAGAAGCTGAAGAAGAGGAAGGAGCGGTTTGGCATCGTGACGAGTTCGGCTGGAGCTGGAGCCACAGAGGACACAGAGGTAAAACTGCCAGGGGCAGCTTCAGGCTGCTTCTGGTTGCCAGAGCTCCAGCGCAGCAGCCCCTGATGAGGATGGGTTGGGAACACCCCATAAATACAGACAATTGGACTCCCCCAGGCTGGGACCTCCCCATGTCTGCACCCAGATGGGCTCAGTAGAGGTGAACAGGGTCCCTAAGAACTACCTCAACACTTCCAATGGGATTTGAGGCACTTGGAGTGTGGAGCTGAGCTGGGTTTACGGCAGCACAGCATTCCCAGCCTGCGCCAGGGGCTGGCGGGAGAGGGATTCCATGCTTCTCCTTAGGTCACTTGGAGATTGTGCCTGGAACAAAAAAGTCTTTTCAGTGGCATTGTGTGCACTCAAATGCACCTTTCCCCCAGAGACTCTTGACTGGGGCTTCTGCTGCCCCTGGGCTGTTTCCTCTGCTAGAGATGAAGATTTATACACCACTCGTTTCTGGGCTCAAGGCGAAGCAGAGCGAGGCCATAGTGTATTTAATGTGTTTTAGTGTGTCCCTCTCACCTTCCCCATGAATAGGGCAGTGTTAACCCTTTGCCCTTTTCCATTTCCCACCTCCTCACTGGCTGCCCGTGCTTCCCGGCCTCTGAAGCCGCTTTGTTCCCAGGCCAGCCCCTTCCCAGCGCCTGTTCCTGCCGCTCCGCTTCAGTCTTTGTCCCAGTGTTAGACCCAAACCCTGGGGCTCCCAGAGCTGCTGGCACTGGAGTTATTCCCAAGCACCAAACTCCTCATGGTTCCCCATTGAGTTCTGGGTGGGATTTGCTCAGCTGAATTTCTGATTCCTGCTTTTCCCTTGTCATTCCTCTTGGCAGGCAAAGAAGAGGAAAAGAGCAGAGCGCTTCGGGATCGTCTGAGCCTTGTGCCCTCCTCCTCACTCTTCCTCCCCCTCCCTCACATTCCCCCACTGTTCTTCAAGGTTTTAGCGAGGAGTAGGCAGGGAATCCCCCATAGTTGTTCCATTGTGTCCTTTTTTAGTGGTTTCCTACGCTCCCAAGTTAAAGGTGAAGAAGAGTTGAGCAGAAAGAAGAACCCGCTTCCTGACTCAGTGCTGGGGCTCTCCCCAGCAGTAGGGACACGGAGTGGCTTCGTCCCCCTGTCCTGTGCTGGTCTCTGCTGTCCTGCCCTGGCACAGCCTCTGGGAAGGGGTTTCCTCAAGCAGCTGGTCTCCCGTTTCCAGCCATGGATGCAGTCAGTGGCTGGTTCCTCCCCAGTGAGGCCAATGGGAACTAGAACTGGAACTGCTGGAGCAAATGGTTTGCAAATGGACCCTCTCCCTGCTCTGGTCCGTGAGGGTTTCCCAGGGTCCTCAGGGACACGTTTCTGTCCTCAGCCATCTCCCTGCCTGGCATTCCAGATGGGCACAATGGCTAGAATCCCACCCCTGTCCCAACACCGAAGCTTCAGGGTTCTTAGTTCTGACCATAGCCTCTCCCCAGTGCGATGTTCACCTTGTCTGTGCTCCAGAGCAGTGCTGGGGGCATGAGGGGAGCATCCAGAGGCTCCTTCCTGGTCCTTGACAAGCAATAGATCCCATTTTTTTAATGCAGAAGCCTTCAAACCGCCTCTGTTGTGTTCTCGTTGACACCCAGTGGCTTGGAGCAAGCCCTCAGTCATCCCTTCCCTTCGCCACGAGCAGCTCCGGGGCTGTCACTGCTGTGTAACTCGAATCCATGTGGGAATGTTCCTGAGGTGCTGTCAGGTTTCTATGTCGGGTTTTGTATGAAGCGTTTTCTATGGGCTCATGAGCTCCTCACCACTGGTTCCACATTTGTGGCCTCTTGTTCTTGATTTCATAATAAAACTGCTTCTCGGAGGCGAGGCCGGTCTCCAGGCACTGGATCCTTAGGCTCCAAGTCATCAAATCCCAGCCTGAGCTGAGTTGGGAAGGACCTTAAAGCTCACACAGCTCCAAGCTATGCCACAGGCAGGGACAGCTTCCACTAGAGCAGCTTGCTCGAAGTCCCATCCAACCTGGCCTTGAGCACTGCCAGGGATGGGGTACAATGGGGGAACAGCATTTCAGCGTGTCCCAGAGCAGGGACACGGCCAATGTCTGTGGAGCCGTGGTGGCGGGGCCAGGAACCCAGCTGACCTGGAGCAGGAGCCATATCTCTGTGTCTGGTCCTTGTCCCAGAGTGTTACCTTGCTCCCAGCCCCATGAGCCCTCCGGAGCCCACCCTGTCCCCTCCTGCCCGAGGGCTGTAATTAGCTGCGACATTCCCAGCATAGCTGCAGCCCCTAATGAGGCTCCATAAAGGCTGCTTCTGATCCCGGCTCCTCTGGCACTTGGAGCCACTTGTAAATCTCCACTTTACAACGGGGGGAAGCAGAGGCCAGCGGGAGGGACGGAGCCGATGCTGCCAAGTGCTGCGTGTCCTCCCCTCGGGGATCTGCTCCATCTCACAGTGGTGGGATGAGGCTTAGGGATGGTGAAGCCACCCCTGGGGCTGCACTGTGGGGTGAGCGGGTTCAAGATGTTGTGTGCTTCCGGTAGCATTCCCAAGGTACTGGGAGGGTGTTCTGGGAGCTGAAGGGTGAGGAGCAGTGTGTCCGGAGGCTCCAGCTGGGACATGCACCCGGGAACGCCACTGGATTCCAGCCCTGCTCATCCCCCGTCACTGGGAGCGTGGGAAAAGTGAGCAGCATCAGGAACCGTTTCCCAAGCTGGTGAACCAGATCAGGCCGGGAGCTCCCAAGGGATGCAGGGGGAGACCTGCCGTCACACAGGGATGCAGCAAGTGGCCAAGGGTCTATCCTGGCATTGGTACCAGTGCATGGGGATCCAGGGATCTGCACTGACCCTGGGATATGGTGCCAAGCCTGGGATCCGGTGCTGACATCACTGGCCGGTGCTGACCTTGGGATCTACTGTGATCTCCATGATCTGCTCCCAGCCCTGGAATGTGGTGCTGACCATGGGACCCGATGTGATGCCTACCTTGGGATGTGGTGCAGCGGCACAGACTCATCCCAGCCCAGATGGTGCCCAACCAGCCCCGGCCACAAAGTTCCATAGCACAAATGGTTCCCAGCTCCCAGTGCATGGGGTTTACTGGGAACATTTGGCATTGCCAAGGGCAACACTGCAGTCCTGAAGCTCAGGACTCGCTGATGGTTATTCTTTTAATCTTTCTTTAATTTCTCTTTAATTTCTTTATTTGTGTTGATGTCCAAGTGCTGTGTTTGGTTAAACCCCCCCAGCCACTGGGGCCTTTGGGTCATGTGTCCCCCTGAGTCCCGGTGGCCACATCCTGGCCTCCCCTGAGTGACCAACACAGGACCAGACCCGGGGACAAGGGACCAGGGTGGGAAAGGAGAACATATCATAACAACAATTATAATAACCATGGAGTGACAGGGTGGGGGCAGCAGTCACCCGGCCACATTGGGCAGGGTCCCAGTGCTGCCCGCACCAGGGGGCTGAGGTGCCAGTGCCCAGGGTTGACTGGTCCCAGTACCCCATCAGGCCCCATCCTTCTTCCGGGGCTCTGTGGGGCTCTGGGTCCTAGGCTCTGCATTGGGTGCGCCATGGCCAGGGGTGGCTGTGGTGGCCAGAGCCCCCCAGGCATCATTCCCATAGTTGGGGTCCCTCCGGGCTCCAGCAGGTGGTGATGGTTGGGGCAAAAGGTGTAGGTTGATCCCAACCAGACGCTAGCCAGATCTTGGCCAGGCCACGGCTCCCTCAGCTCAGGAGCAAGATCCCACAGCCTGGGCAGCTCCGTGCCCTTTCCAGTCCCTTCCAAGTGGATTCCAGCTCTTTCCTGCCATGTGGCTCTGTTCCTGGTGGGCACTGGGGCCTGTCTCCGTTGCTGGTAATGGCAGGACTGTGCTTTTCTCTGCCAGCACCTCCTTGGCCGTGTCCGGTGTGGTTTCAGTGTCCAAGCAGAGCAGCTGCGGCTGGGGCTGGATGATCTCTCAGGATCTGGACCAGAGGATGCAGCCCCCGAAAGGCACTGAGGGGCAACGGAGGGAACCCAGCACCTTGTCCCCAGTGTGTCACCAAGGGGAACACCACCACTGTGTCAATGGGGGGGAACCTGACAGACACCCCTCAGCTCCCGGGGGGTTCCCAGTTCTCCCATTCCCATCCCCTCACATACAGATCAGGGGAACTGATGCCAGAGCCACAGCAATGCTACAGCAAGGCCAGCATTACCAGTGGCATCAGATCTTAAGTGCTTGGACACAGCCGGGGCTCAGCACCATGGGGCCATTGCCGTATCCTCGGGAGCGCTTTGGGCTCGGTGGAGGCAGGGACAAGTGCGGCACATCCCAGTGCCCCCAGATCTGCCACGGCGCTGTCCCTAAGTGCTACACGGGGTATGGACATGCCAGGCCTGACTGCAGCCGTGGGATGGAGACTTGTGTCCCGGTCGGAGCCATCGGCACCCTCAGGATAAGTGCTGGGGCTGGGCCAAAGGCACTGTGGTGCCCAGAGAGCCCTCGCTGCTGTGCCGAGACCTGAGGCCCCAACTGGAGACACCTGAACTGAAGCCCCCCAAGACTCTGGCTCAGCCAGCTACCCTGGGAGAGCTGTGGGCACTGGCGCAGCATGGAGATAAGCATCGCCATAGCGCCAGCAGCACAGGAGCCAGCGCCTGTGGCAAGCAGCAGCTCTGTTCTCCTCAATGCCCGGTGGTGCCAGTGGTGCCGATGGCGGTGCCATCCCCACGCAGGGAGGGGCGGGAGCTGCCCCAGCAGAGCCCGGCCAGAGGGTGATTAATAAATAAATAAATTAAAGCAGGGGCCGGATCCCTCCTGCGCCGGAGCCACCGCCGGAGCCCAACGGGGCTGTCCCGGGGGTCCCGCTGCTGCCTCCTCCCATCCGCGGCTGTCACCGTGGCCCTGGGGTGGGCAGGGATGTCCCCATCCCCACGGGTGCTCCGGAGGTGCGGGATGCGGTGGCTTCCTCCTCTCCCTACCGCCGTGGAGCCGCGCCGGGGCTCCGCGCCGCCCCTTCCCTTCTCCGTCCGGTTGCGTTATTGCACAATGCAAGTCGAATCGTGGGGCTGCTGCAGCGTTGCTCCGCAGGGTTTCCGTCTCTGCGTCTCTGTCCTCTTGCCCCAGCATCCAAAGGAACCTCAACGCTTGTTCTTTGTATTTCAAAATGAAAATAGCAAAAAAGAAACCCCCCAAAACTCCCACCCCCCCAAAAGTGGCAGGAAAGAGGCAGGTTCAGAGGCAGGGGGGGCGTGGGGCAGCAGCACCGGCTCTAAGAGCATCCACATCGGTCCACTACCATGCCTGGGATCTTGCCGTAGATGATCTGCTGCTTGTCATTGAAGTAGAGCATGTTGATGGGGGACATCTTGGTGGGGGTGCAGCAGGGCCCGGCCGAGCCGCGCGGGTTGGCCTGTTGCACGAGGTGGGTGTGCGGGTACTTCTGCATGAACATGTACTCACACTGCCCCGAGCAGTAGTTGGCTTTGTACCTCTTGGGCGCGATGATCCAGTCCCAGCCGAAGGCCTCGAAGTCCACGGTCAGGGGGTAGCGGCAGCAGCGCGACTCGGTCGAGTGCTCGTCGCAATCCAGCCCCAGGTTGCGGCGCGAGCGTTTGTTGTTCTCCAGCACCCTCAGCTCCATGAACGGGTGCTGGGGGGAGATGAAGGATGAGACCCACTGAGCCACTACCCCATGGTCCCACCATCCCCGCTGCCCAGGTCCTACACAGCCCCCTGGAGCTGTCATGGGCCCCATGGAGCTGTCATTGTCCCCACAGTGGCCTCATGGAGGTGTCGCCAGCCCCATGAGGTTGTCATTGTCCCCCCATGGAGCTGACTGTCCCCACAAACTGTGACCAGCCCCACAGAGCTGGATCACCACCCATGACCATCCCCATCACCCTCGAGCCCCACAGCAGACACCTACCAGCCCTTCGGCGCCAGGCCCCAGTGACGTGACAGCCAGGTCGTTGCCGTTGGGGTCGAAGGCATTGATCTCAATACCCCAGTTGTTCTGTGGCTGCTTGAACCAGTTCTGCAGCACATGCTTGAAGTCGATGCTCTGCCAGTGCCCGAGGCGGGAGTTGAGTTCGATCTTGAGTGAGCGGATGCGGATGTGGCGGCTGCCTTCCTCCGTCACCGGCTTTAGGCGGAGGATCTGCAGGTAGACGGTGGAGGTGTGCTGCACGGGCCGCAGGTACACCCACAGCTGTGCCTTCACCACCTTCGTGAACATGACCTTGGGGCTGAAGTTGAAGAAGCAGCAATGGGGGTTGCCCTCGATCTGCACGATGGGGTCCGCTGTGGGAGGAAGGAGGCGTCAGGGGCAGCACCAGGACCTCCCTTGTCATCCTCATCATCCTCATCCTCCTCATTGTCTTCATCCTCTTCATCCTCCTTACCCTCATCATCTTCATTCTCATCATCCTTATCCTCACCCTCCTCATCCTCCTCATCATTCTCATCCTCCTCATCCTCCCCAGGGCGAGCTAATCCTCAGTCATTAGCAGGTGAAGGTCAAGCCAGAGGCTGCCCTGGGGCTCCTTCCCCTCCATCCTCAGCAAGGTCCTGGCTGCCCCTGACCCTGTGTCACCTGGGATTCAGGATCCCCCACTTGGATGAGGGCTGAGCAGGATGGGGGGCTCTGGTGATGGTGCCACAGCTGATCCATAGCATCGTGCAGTTGCCCCCACACCCCCACTGGTGCCCCCATGCAACCGCCATGGGGCAGCCCCACACCTCAGTGGGACAGGGACAGGGCTCAGGGGTCCCAGCCACCCTCCCCCCTCTGCTCTGGCATTCCCTGCTCTGCAAACACATCTGTGTCAAATTGAGCTGGGAATTCCACCCCCCGCCATGCACCGGTCATGTTTAATAGCACCCAGCTGTAGCGGGGCCATTTGCTGCAGCAGGGCCTCCCCGGCACATGGGGGTCATGACACCAGGAGCCCCCCAACCGCGCTGTGGGGGCCCGCCACAGACACACCCCCCTGCAATTTGCTGCCCCACATTAAACCCCTGATCCCCTGGGGACCCCCAAAGCCATGTTGGGCTCCCCCCAGCTCCCAGCTGGGGCGGGTTGTGCCATGCAGCCCCTTGGCCACCAGTCACTGGTGGGACATTGTCCCAACCTGGCTGGCAACCACCACTATGTGTCCCGGTGCTCCTGGTGGCTTTGGGGGCTGTAGATGTGTCTATGGCAGGGGTTGGGTTTGTGGGTTCTCCAGATAAGAGATGTTGGAGTCGGCACCAAAACACCAGTGCACCAGGGGCATCAGTGACCTGCATCCTGGGCTTCATCCTAGGATCCCGGGGGGCACAGGGGGGGTTCTGGGGTGCTGGGAGTGTGGGGAGGTCTGTGCCATGCCGGCTGCTCCTGGCACTGCCAGGATATTCATCCAGTCACTGTGGCAACAGTGAATAAAGGATAAAGGTCCCTGGGACACCTGGAGGGGCCGGCTCCAGACCCCCCCCCAAGCTCTTTGTTCCCACTTCGTTGCGTTTGGGGCTCCCACCCCTGCCCTATTAACCCTTCGCTAACTGTGGGGGCCCAGAGAGACACCCCCCGCCCCCAGGGCCAGTCCCGCTATGTGCCAGCAGTGCCGCCATAGTGTCCCCATGGCCCCCATCCTGCTGACCTTGAGCCCCCCCCCCCCAGCAGCACCCCCCCAGGATCCCTCATTACGGGTCGTGGGGTCACGGGTAGCCCCTAAATTAGTTTAGGACCCAATTAACCCCCCTCGGGGCCCTTCTGCCATTAAACTCCCCGGGGGTGGGGGGCACTGGGGGGGTGGGATTACCGGGGGGAACCCGAGAGCTTTATGGCTCTGCTGCCTGTGAAGCCCTTTGCCTCCTCCTGCTCAGGAACCATAAAACTCACAAATTGCCCCCGGGGGAGGGGAGTGGGGGGGAATAATCATAATGATAAGGGGGTGGCCACGGCCAGACCCTGCGGCGCATCCGGCTGCGGCAGGGCCGGGACCCCCGGAGAGGAGCGGGGGGCAGGAGCCGCCCCATACTCTTTATGTCGGCCCCCCCATCCCGGGCTGTCAAAAGGGTTGGGGGGAGGCAGGAACCCCCCGGTGGGGCCGCGATTTTATGGGTAATAAAATTTCAAAGCCGCCAGAATCTATTAATGGCTGGGAAGGGAATTGGGACGGGAGGGGGGCAGCGCCTCGCACCTCCCTCCCTTCCGCCAGCCCTTCGCGCCCGGCCTCCCTCCCCTTTCCCGGCCCCGTGTCCGCACCCCCCGCGGGGGCTCTGCAGCCTCATCCCACTGCCAGAGCAGGTGGAAGCAGGGAAACTGAGGCAAGGGCAGAGGGAGGAGGGAGGGATGGAGAGAGCAGAGTCTTCCCCATGGCATCCCCCCAGGGACACCTGCTGCTGTCACCCCGATGTCACCCACGGTGACACCCACCCCATGCCCCCAGCGTGGTCCCAGCACCCTGTGAAAGGTGCCAGTGTCAAGCATCAGCTCCCTGCACCCATCCCCAGTGCCAGTGCCCAGTTCTCCTACAGATGGTTGCCAGTACCAGGCCCCAGTACCTAGTGTCAGTTCCCAGCTCCCATTGATGAGTCCCAGCGCTGGTGCCAGGTCCCAGCACCCACTACCAGCTCCCTGCACCCAGTGACAGGTTCCAATCCCGCTACAAGTTCCCAGCACCCATTGGCCATTCCCAGTCCCATTTCAGCTCCCGCTGCCAGCACCAGCTCTCCCCGTATCCCAGTGCATGTCCCGGCACTCGCACAGAGCCATCCCGGGTAGCGGGGGGGTGCCAGAGGGGAAGCGGGGGACACCGGGAGGGTACGGGGGGTGCTGGAGGGGAACCGGTGGGGAGTCCCGGAGGGCCAGTACCTGCAAGGGGCTTGAGGGGGGACACCGGGGGACACGGGGTTGGGATGAAGGACACTGGGGGTGGGATGGGGGGGACCAGGGGCGGGATGGGGACAGCGGGAGTGGGAAGGGGGACGCCGGGGGTGGGATTGGGGTGCCCGCCGGCGAAGTTTGTAGCGGCGGCGGGGCGGAACAAAGGCGGCACTGACTTTCCTGGGCCATGCTGATGACGGTCTCGGTGGTGGCGTGGTACTCGTCCTCCTCCAGGTACTCGTCGTGCTGCAGAGAGTCCCCCTGGAAGTCGTGGAGGTCGAGGAGCTGCTGGAGCGGGGGGGCCTTGGGCAGCAGCTGCTTCACCACCTCCCGGGTGATGTTGGGCGCTTCCTTCAGCCGCAGCTTGCTCAGGATCTGAGACTTGATGCTCTCCAGCCGCAGCTCTTTGCTGTGCCTCCGCCACAGGCACACAGGGCAGGAGGGCTCTGGAGCGCTCCCCGTTCCCGTAGTGCCCCCCCCTCCCGTTCCCACCGCCGCCGCCGCCGCCGCCGCCAAGAGGCAAAGCACCACCGGGGCCATACCGGGAAGCAAAACGTCCCCAGCACCACCGGGGGCCGGGCCCCCCCCGTTCCGCTTCCACCGCAACGTTTTTAACGGGGGGGAGGAGGGAGAAAACAGGGAGGGGAGGGGGGGGCGCGGCGGAACGGGGGGAAGGCGGGAACGGTGCCGGGGGGCGGGGAAGCGGGGGGGGGGGGGGGTGGAAGGAAAAAGGGGAGGGGGGGGAAAGGAAAAAAAAGCGGCGGTAACGGCGGCCCCGGGGTTTTATACCCCAAGAGAAGTGTGTCGTCACCGGCCATGATTGGCTGCGGCCGCACAAAAGAGGTTCGGGCAGGGGCTTGGCACCAGCCGCCGCCGGCCCCCCGGGCACCGGGAACGGCCCCGCAGCCACCGGGTCGGGGCGATACCCCCCCCGGGTCAAATCCCTTCCTCTCTCTAGCCCGTTGTAACGGGGGGCGGCACCGCTGGGACCCAACTCCAGGCAAGTGGCGCGGGGCGGAGGGACGCCGGCACTTGCCGGGAGTTGGGTCCCACCGGTGCCGCCCCGGTAAACCGGGAATACGCATCCCGGTGGGTGTCTACATGTGTTACCCCGTCCCCCCCCAGCCGCCCTGCTCCCCATCAGAACCATGGAGAGGGCAAACCGGAGGCTCGGCAAACCGTGGTAGCGGGGCTGCAACCGGTCACTCTCCCTGCTAGCGGTGCAGAGACTCCCCCCTACGATACCAAACCAGCGCCGGTGGGGTGAAGGTGATGAGGGAGCCATCCCGTTATCCCGTTATCCCATTATCCTCCCCCCAGGTACTCCACACTACCGGAGCGCTGTTAAGCGCATCCCGCCAGGGGGCGACACAGCTGAGCCGGTAATACCCAAGCGGGCCGAGGGCGCCACCGTGTGGCCCTGGGAGACACAACCCGCACCGGTGCCCCGGGGGGTGGTCCCGGAGGAGGTGGAATGAGGCGGGAGGGAAGCGTTTGTGACCCCCGGGTGACCCCCGACCGTTCCCGGTGCGGCGTTCCCGGTTCCCCGGGGCATCACCGGATGCGGGTGTCACCGGTCCAGTGGCGGCGGAAGCTACAAAGCCACAAGCGGAAGCGGGTGGCGGCGAGGGGCGCGCTGACAGCCCCGTGTCCCCCGTCAGCCCCGCTGGTCTCCGGTACTGAGGGGGTTAAAGCGGCGCCGTGACGCGTCCCGGCCGGTCCCGCCCCACGGGCCGCCCCCCAGGAGCTGTGAGAGGCACCGGCCCCGGTAACGGGGGGAGGGGGGAGGCGGGAGGGGGCCCGGGACCCTCCCGGGGGCATCGCAGGTGGGGGGAGCCAGGAAGGGTGTCCCGGGGGAGGCACACGGGGGCCCCGGGGTAGGGGGAACACCGGAGGTCCCGGGGGGGCTCCTGGGATAGGTTTCGTTGTTGGGGGGTCTGTCCGGTCACCCCACACCGCCGCGGGGGGAGCGGGGACCTGCCCCCCCCGGCCCTCTGTGCCTTGTGGCCAGCCCCACATCCTTGTCCCCCTGTCCCCATTCCCATGTCTCCACGTGTCCACATTCACATCCCCATGTCCCTATTTCCTCATGTCCCCACAGTCCCACGTCCCTACATTCATGCCTCCATATTCCCATGGCCCCATGACCCCATGCTTCCATCACACAGCCCTACATTCCCACATCCACGTCCCCACGTCCAAGCTGTGGCCTCTGGCATTGGGTGGGATCACTGTAGCCAGGTCCTCACCCTGGAGCTGCCCAAACCCCAAAACCACTGGGCTGGGTGGTGGGGCCAGGCAGGAGGTGGGAGGCCACGTCACTCCAGTGCCACGTCCCCTCAACCCCGTGTCCCCCAGCCCTGGCCATGGCTGGGCTGCTCCAGGCCCTGGTGAGCGCCTCAGAGAAGGCTGCAGATATTGCCCGGCTGTGCCGGAGGGAGCAGCCGCTCTTCCAGCTCCTGGTGGCCGAGAAGACAGGAGCCGACCGGAACCGGAGGTTTCTGCAGGACTTCAAGACGCTGGCGGATGTCCTCATCCAGGAGGTCGTCAAGCATGACCTGGGGAAGGAGGTAGGGGTGGGATAGGGTGGATGGGATAGGATGGGATGGGACGGGATGGGATGGGATGGGACGGGATGGGATGGGATGGGACAGCATGGCATGGGGTGAGACAGGGTGGGAGGAGGTGAGGGCTCCCCCTGTGCTGCAGCTGAGCCACCCTGTCCCCAGTTCCCAGAGCTGCAGGGCCACATCCATGGCGAAGAGTCCAACGAGTTCAGGAGTCCTGAGGGTAAGTCTGGGGTGCAGGAGGGCTGAGGGGGGTACCCCCTCTCCAGAGGTCGGTGCTGAAACCAGGGCACCACAGGAGAGACGGTGACGGTGCGGGTGTGCACCACGCCGGAGGACACGGCAGCGCTGCTGCTGGCTGTGCTGGCACCAGAGCGCGAGGCCGCAGAGCTGCTGGCGGACACTGTGCACCGGGATGTGGCACTGGCAGACGCGGTGCTGGCTGACGTGGAGCTCAGCATCCCCCCGCAGGACCTGGCCATCTGGATAGACCCCATTGGTGAGGGGGTGCTGGCACAGGCTGGGTTGGGATCCCCCCATTCCCATGGCTGAACCCCGGCTGCACCCACAGACTCCACCAACGAGTACATCCGTGGGAGCGAGGACGTGGGCCCCGTTGATGGCATTGCTCCAGCTGGGCTGTGCTCAGTGCTGGTGCTCATTGGTGCTTACAACCGTCATACAGGCTGTCCCGTGCTGGGCGTCATCAACGAGCCCTTCTTCCAGCGGGACTCCGAGACACAGAGGTACCTGCGCCACAGACGGCACTGGGGCAAATGGGACCCCACCAGCACTTGCACTGAGGGTCCCCATCCCCACAGGTGGCAGGGAAGGTACCACTGGGGCATCGCCTACGGGGACACACGGCTGAGCTCGCTGAGCCCCCCAGGACCGTCGCTGGTGCCGCGGGTGGTGCTGAGCCGCGCTGAGGCACCAGCAGTGCAGGCGGCACTGAAGCCGCTCTGTGGCGGGCACCTGCTCTTCGCCGCCGGTGCCGGGTACAAGATGCTCTGTGTCATCCTGGGGCTGGCGGATGTCTACGTGCTCTCGGAGGGCAGCACCTTTGCCTGGGACGCCTGCGCTCCCCACGCCATCCTGCGTGCCCTGGGCGGGGGAATCGTGGCCTTGGCAGGGGCCCTGCAGGCGCGACGAGGGGGAGGCACTGGCACCCCCCCCCGAGCTGGTTTACAACCGCCCTATAGAAGGGGCGGACGGGGCTGAGCGCTGGGCGAACTGCGGGGGCCTTGTGGCCTACGTGGACCCCCGGCACCTCGAGGCCGTGCTGGCCACGCTGGCCACCGTGCCGGGGCTCTGAGAGCACGGGGGCCAGGGGGTGCGGGTCACGGGGTGGCAGGAGCAGGGTATAGGGTGTCTGGGACCAAGGGTGGTGGGTCACTGCGTTATCAGGTTGTATAGGACGTCAGGGACCTCTGAGTGCAGTGTATGAGGTGTCTGGTGCTTAAGGGTGCAGCTTATACAGTGTCAGGGACCTCTGGGTGCAGGCTTTGGGGTTTTCAGGGGTGTACCAAGGCTGGCAGGACACTGGGACCTGGGGTGCTGTTGTGGGGTGTACGGGACCCCGGGGTGCGGTTATGGGGTCCCAGTGGCCGTGTCTGCGATGGGAGCTCGGTGATGCTCCGCCGCCCTCCCGAGTCCTCCATTAAAGCGTTCCCCGCACCCGGTGTCTGTGCTGAGGGGGGAGGGACCGGTGGGGGGGCCGGGCGGGCCCGGGGCGGTGCCGGTGCTGCCCGAGGACTCGCCCTGGTCCCGTCACATGATCGCGGAGCGGGCGGTGGAGCAGGGGCGCCGGTGAGCGCCCGGGAACGGGAACGGGAGCGGGAGCGGGGACGGGAACGGGAGCGGGAGCGGGAGCGGGAGCAGGAACGGGAGTGGTACCGGGGCTGAGCGGCGGCTCCCGCAGGACGGACCATGGCGGTCGAGGGGGGGATGAAATGCGTGAAGTTCCTGGTGTTCGTGTTCAACTTCATCTTCTGGGTGAGTGCGGGGCCCGGGGGGAGAAACGGGTTGGGAACGGGCGGGGGAACGGAGAGATCCGGGAGGGAAGCGGGGAAGGAGGACTCGGGCCCGTCCCGGTCTCACGTCGGGCCGCGACCCCTCACGCTGGGAGTACCCGGGGGTGGGAGGGGGTCCTGCCCGCCCCGGCCCCTGCCGTTCCCCCCCCGCCGCCATCAGTAGGTTCCAGGAGTAACGCGGCCGGTACCGGCGGTACCAGGGACACCAAGGCCGGGGGGGGGGGGGGGGGGGGGCCGGGGGGTTAGGAAGCACACACACACCCCCCCCCCCCGGGGGTGACCGGGACCCCCCGGTCCCTGCGGGGGGCGTCAGGGGGAGGTTTGCGGAAGTCGGGGGTGAGGAAGGAGGCGCCAACGGCCGAAGCAGGGAATGGGGGCACAACCCGACCCATCCCGCGGCCCCCCCCAGCGGGGAGTGACTCGTGCCGGTCCCCACCCCAGTCCTGTGGGGCTGAGTCACCCCTGAAGGGCCTCGGGCCACCCGCCAGGACGGGAGGGGGCCTCGACGGGGACACCGGCGCCAGCCCCCCCCTCTAACCAGGAGTGTTTGTGCAGCCGGGCCCGGCCCAGCGAGCAAACAGGGGCCAGGAGGGGGGGGAACCGAGGTGACAGCCCCACCCCCTGACCCGGCCCCCAGCACCGGGGGGGGCTGGCGTTGGTCCCTCCCCGCAGCCTCTCACGGTGCCCGGAAGGCCGCGCTTCATCCTGGACTTCCCGGACTTCCTCGCGTTCCGCAGCAGCCAGCGCCGGGAGTGTCGGTCCATGGGGCAGGATCGGGCCCCCCATAGCCCACTGCACCCCCAGAGTGTGGCTGGGATAGGGGGGCAAGGGGGTCCCTACAACCCCCCCCGTCAAAGGGAGGATGCAGGTGCCCCCCCTCATCGGGGGGATCCCGGCTGCCCCCCAGCGGCTCTGCCCCCCCCCAGGTGTGCGGCGTCGCCCTCGTGGCCATCGGGATCTACGCACAGGTGGCGCTGGATAAGGCGCTGGTGGCGAGCACGGCCTCGGCCGCCGGCACCCCCGTGGCCATCCTGGTCCTTGGCATCATCATCTTCTTCATCTCCTTCTTTGGCTGCTGCGGAGCTTGGAAGGAGAGTTACTGCATGGTCACCACGGTGAGTACCTGGAGCCCCCTGAGACCACCACAAACACCCCCCAGAGCTGCCCAAATACCCCTCAAACACTCCCCAAGACTCCCTCACTGCACCCTGGAAGGAGAGTTACTGTGTGGTCACCACAGTGAGTGCCCAGGCTCTCCAGACACCCCCAGAGACCCCAAGCACCCACACTGCACGTAGACCCCCGCCCTTTAACACCCACCCTGACCCCCCCCCACTGCACCCTGACACCCCAACCTCCTCCCCCCACAGTTTGCCGTCCTCCTCAGCATCATCTTCCTGGTGGAAGTCGCTGCTGCCATCGCTGGATATGTTTTCAAGGACAAGGTGGGGGCAAGTGGGAGATGGGGGGGGGCACGGCCCTATCCAGAGGTGCCAGGATCCATCTGACCCCCCCAGCCCTTTTGTGCTTTCACCTCCAGGTACGCTCGGTGCTGGAAGACAGGCTCTGGGATGCCATGAACAAGTATGGGGAGGACAAAGTCCTAACAGAGAGGGTGGATGAGCTCCAGAGGCGTGTGAGTGATGGGATGGAGAGCAGAACACATGGGAACCCCCCACCTTGACCCACTGGGGACCCCACTGACCCTCCCTCTCTGCAGTTCTTTTGCTGTGGAGCCAACAACTACACAGACTGGAGCAGCATCGAGCGGTTCCGGGTGAACAACACGGTGCCTCAGTCCTGCTGCCGCGTCAACAGCACATCCTGCAACGTGCGCCCCAGCCCTGCCACCGTCTATGAGAACGTGAGAGACCCCCAGCCCCCTGTGACCCCCCCGGGTCCCCACCCCCCCCCCCTTCTCTGAGCCCCTCTGTGCCCCCAGGGCTGCCTCCAGAGCATCGAAGCCTGGATGAAGGAGAAGATCCTCATCGTGGCCCCTGTGGCGCTGGGAATCGCCTTCTTTGAAGTGGGATATGGAGCTGAGCCCCCCCTCCCATTCCCATGTGTGGGGCTGAGCCCCTTCTTCCATCCCCATGTGTGGGGCTGGCCCTCCCCCCAGCCTGGTGTATGGGCCTGAGCAGGGTGGACATCACCCCCTTCTCCTCTCTCTATCTAGATCCTGGGTATCGTCTTCGCCTGCTGTCTCATGAAGGGCATCCGCAGTGGCTATGAGGTCATGTAGCCCCCCCCAGCTCCCACTGCTGCACACCCGGAGAGCTGTGGGGGGCTCTGCAGGACCCAGCGTGCCAAAACCCTACCATAGCCTGGGGTTGGAAATAAAAGCTTCCATAGATCCCTGTGCCCCAGCACTAGGGTGGGATGCGGGCAGACCATTGACCTCGCAGGGGTGAACCCTGGTTCATGTGGCACCGGCGGGGATGTGTTTTTATTGGGAGGGGGCACAGCTTGGTCCGGGGGGGTCAGCGCACACGCTGGGCAGGCTTGGGCAGGATGGTGGCCAGGACCAGGTCCACGATGCAGGCAGGGAGGTAGGAGGCGGGGAGCCAGAGCAGCTTGGCATCCCAGCCCGCACTGTAGCGGGTGCGTGGGTAGCGGGCGCTCAGCGCGTGCTCCATGCACCACGTCACCTTGGCCAGGTCCTTGTCACAGATGAGGTTCATGATGAAGCGCTGCACCTTGAGGTCTGGGGGCAAAAGAGAATGAGGAGCTCAGGCACGGCAGTGCTGCGAGGGCTGGAGCAGCTCTGCCTGGAGCCAGGCTGGGAGAGCTGGGGTGGAGCAGCCTGGACAAGAGAAGGCTCCTGAAGGGGAGAGCTGAGAGCAGCTCCAGTGCCTGAAGGGGCTGCAGGAAACCTGGAGATGGGCTTGGGACAAGCAATGTAAGGACAGGACAAGGGGCATGGCTTGAACCTGCCAGAAGGGAGACTGAGATGAGTTTTTAGGCAGAAGTTCTTCACTGTGAGGGTGGTGGGACACAGATTGCCTTGAACAGAGAAGGTTTGGATGCCCCATCCCTGGCAGTATTCAAGGCCAGGCTGGAGCAACCCACTCTAATGGAACTGGAGGAGCTTTAAGGTCCCTTCAACTCAAACACTCCCCTCTGAGGGCCTTAGGGGATGCATCTGCCCCACTCACACTGCCAGAAATAGTCCTCCCCATAGCTGAGGCGCGTCTCGGGTGCCAGCCGCTCCCAGAGCTGCCGCAGGGACCCCTCGATGCTCTCCAGGTCGGTCACCGCTGTCTTGAAGAACCCGGGCTCCACGATGCTCACCTTGACCCCGAAGTGGTACATGTCACGCCTGCGGGATGCGGGGGGTGAGCACCATGGGGCTGGGGATGCTGCTGGTGATGGGGGCCCCGGCACCCACCGCAGGCTGTCGCTGAAGGCTTCGATGCAGTACTTGGACACACAGTAGCCACCGCCGTTTGCTGCCAGACGGCCCAGGACACTGGAGGTGTTGACCACACGGCCCCGTGCCCGCTTCAGCAGCGGCAGCAGGAGCAGCGTCACCTCAATGGCTCCGAAGGTGTTGACGGCCATGACCTGGCGATAGTCCTCCAGCACCATCCACTCCGTGGGGCCGATGGGGTTTGCCACTCCAGCGTTGTTCACCAGCCCAAAGAGACCTGTGACGGATGTGCCATGGGTGGGGGGGTCTGACCCTGGTCTGCTCCCCCCCTTGTCCATCCTGCTCTGGACCCCACACACCCCACAGCACCCCCAGTCAGACCCATCTTGCTCCACAGCCCTTCTTGAGCCGATCCTTATCCTCTGCCCTACAACACCTCATCAGGGACTCTTAATTCTGGGGACGCCCCGTCCTGCCCCATGACCCCTTATGGAGCTCCGTGTCTTGCTCGATAGCATCCTTTGGTGGGTACCATCCTCTTGTCCTACTGCACCCACCTCTCCTGAGACCACCCATCCTGCTCCGTACTGATGGACCTCATCCCATCCCTCCCAGGACCTCCCTGGCTCCCATCCTTCCCCCCAGGTCTCATCCTGCCCCACAGACCCCACCCCACAGCCCCATCCCCACTCACCTCTGTCGCCCACCTCTCTGCGCACCCACTCAACGGCACTGCGGATGCTGTCGGGCCGGGTGAGGTCGAGCAGGGTGGTGCGGAGGTGCCCGGGGCAGCCGCGGCGCAGAGCCTCGGCGCCGGCGGGGGTGAGGCAGGCGGCGAGCACGCGGTACCCGCGCCGTGCCAGGCGCTGTGCCAGCAGCCGCCCGAAGCCGCTGTCGCAGCCGGTCACCAGCACGAACTTGTCCTGCACTGATGGCAGCGTCTGCCGGTCCCGCAGCAGCCACAGCAGCGCCCAGCACAGCGCTGCCAGTGCCACCACCAACCACATCGTAGGGGCTGTGGGGCAGGGGGGCAGTGGGACTGGAGCCTTCTACATTGGGGACCCCCCCCTCAGTCACCCCCTTGCCCATAAACCACTGTGGGCACCCCAAGGTCACTGCCCTACCCCACACTATGGGGGTCATCACCCGTAAGGACACATGCCACGTTCCAGCACCATCAGCAGCCACATTATGGGGGCTGTGGGGCAGGGGAGGACAGTGGGATTGGAGCCTCAACAGTGGAGACACAGCCCATGGTCACCCTCTGCACCTCACCTTCAAGCTCATCGCCCATGGTGGGCACCCCAAGGTTGCTGCCCTGCCCCACACTAGGTGGGTCAGACCCACACACACATACAGGGAGGGGGGGGAAAGGGGGGGCTGAGGAAGCTTCTCCAACCCACCTTGCTCTTGTGCCGGGCTCCCAGTGTCTGGATGGGATCAACTGAACACGGCGGCAGCGCCTGGCCAGGACCCAGCAGTGACGGGGGAGGAACTGGGGGGGTCCCTGCTGCTACCCTCACCCCCACTTAACCCCATCCCCTCCTGCTGTGCACTGGGAGGTGACCATCACCCTGGCATCTGGGACCCCCAACCCACATAACCCCCCCAATCAAGATAGCTTATATGGAGCTGTGTCCCCCTCCAGGAGCCCCTCTGGGGAGGTCTTAGTGGTGGTCAGGACCGCCCCCATTGCTCCCAGCAAAGAGTGCTGTTGGGGGCTCTGGTGGGGGACCCCAGAGCCAGGGGCAGCAGGGGACAGGCAGCTCCCCCTGCTCAGGCAGGGCACTAGCGGCTATGGGGCAGCCCCACAGGCCCCCCAGGCTGGGTTGGGGTGCAGGGAGGAGCCCACCCCCTATATTCCCCCTACCTTCAGTGGGGCAGCACCTGCAGCTGCCGCAGTGGCTCTGGTTTGTGTGACCCGGGGGAGGGGGGGTCATGGCTGCTCCTCCCACAGTGTTGTAGCCAAAGTCCCCCCCCCGGGCTGGGTGCAGCTCCAGGGGGGGTAACGGGGTGCACGGGACACACCTCACCACGTTGGGGTTTCTCATTATGAGTGGAGCCGGGGGGGGTGCTGAAGGCAGCCCCCCCCAGGCACACAGATCCCCCCCAGGTGCCCTTTGCAGCCCCCCAGGGTGGGGGGGTGGGGCCGAGCTCGCCGGGGGGGTTGCGGGGGGGGGGATTAGAGCCTCAGGCCCAGAGGAGCCCTTTGTCCTGGAGCAAGAGGGGCCTCAGGGCTTAGTGCTAAAGAGGATGAGGAGGCTTAGGAGGGGGCCACGGCACAAGCAGCCTTTATTGTGGTGCTGGGGGCGGGGAGAGGTTCGGGAGCGGGTCCGGGTGCTTCAGGAGCAGGGGGGCTGGAGCTGCCCCTTGTAGACGTACTCCAGCGCGGTGGCAATGGTCCTCATGTCCATCTCGATGCTGCGCGCCCAGTTCTCCACGTCACCGATCTCCTGTGGGATAAGGGGGAGGAACGGCAATAGGATTTGGGATCACACCCTCCTCCATCAACCATTGATGCTGGGACCCCGCCAGCACATGATGACACGGGGAATGCCACATCCCTCTGTGTATCGCAAAGGGAATCCCAGCTCCTTGTGTATGGGACCCCCCCATGGCAGCAGGGGGGGGTTCGGGGCCCCCACCTTGAGGGCCTGGTTGAAGTTCTCCACCATGGTGATCCATTGCCCCGTCTGCTTGGCGAACTGCGCTGCCTGCACCTGCAGCGTCTTCACCTCGTGGTCCAGCTTGCGCTGGTTCACATAGGCCTGCGCCACGCTGCAGGGGGACATGGAGGGGACATGGCCTGAGAGGTCCCGAGGGTTTGGGGGTCCCCAGGATGGGGTCTCTGCCCTGGGGGGGGGCTGTGAGAGGGATGCAGGGATCAACAGATGCAGGTTTGGGAGGGGGGTCCCTGGAGAGGAGGTTTTGGGGGGGGTGAAGGGGCACCAGTCTTGGGGGGCACCAGTGTTGGGGGGGTCCCTATTTCAAAGGGGCAAAAGGGTCTGGGGGGACTCAGGAGGAGCCCACATAGGCGGTTAGGGTTGGGGGCTCCCAAGGAGGTTCGGGGGGTCTATATGCTCACTCCACGTTGAGGTGATCCCTATGGGGGTGTCCCTATGGGGGTCCCGTTGCTCACCCCACATTCAGGTGATCCACCAGTGCCTCTGTGAGCCGGGTGGCAGCCGCGATCGCGTCCCTGCGCCGCCGCTCTGCCGTGACGTCACAGGGCGGCGTTACGTCACCGCGGCTGACGGTGACATCACACCTTGCCGATCCGCCCCCCTCCTGCCCCCCCAATACCCCAGCCGCGGGGCTCCCTCTCTCCCCCCACCCCGCCCTGACCGGCAGCGCCGCCAGCCAATGGCGTGTCCCGCCCGCGCTGAGCGGCAGCCGCAGCTGCCAATCAGGAGCTCCCGCCCGCGGTTGCCGTGGAGACGGGGCGGGCTCACCCTGCAGCTCGCGCCGCTCACTCTGCCGCGACTGGTGCTCCTTCAGCAGCCGGGACAGCATGGCGGCGGCGGCACGTGACTGTGGCCGTCGCGTCATCCGCACGTGACCAGCGCTGCCCCGCCCCTGAGGGAAGTGGATGGCCGGCGGAGGCGTGTATGGGAGCCATGGGGCTCTATAGGGGCCTATAGGGGGATATGGGAGTCTATAGCGGTCTGTAGGGGAGAATACAGGGGTCTATAGGGGGTCTGTGGGGGTATACAGGGGTCTATGGGGGCCTCAGATAATCCCACTTTTCCTTCCCAGCCGGAGCTGCTGGCACTACTCTGGAATACCCGCAGGGACAATGCAGCCTCATGTCAGGAACTGGGATCTGTGTGCCAGCAGCTAATGGGATGAGGCTGTACAAAGAGCTCCTGGCAGTGGATCGGGGCTGCGGCGTTCCCGAAGGAGAGCTGGCAGCATTCCAGGATCTCGGAGCTCACCAGCCTCAGGATGAAGGAAGATCTCCTCATCCCCTTGGCTGGGAGTGGAGGGAATGTGCTGGATCCTTCCTATGGATTCAGCTTCTTGTCCCATTGTGAGGGATCTGTGAGCTTGAGACAGAAATAAACCAGTGAATGGGTAAAAATAGCCCCGTGTGTTCCTGCTCCGGTTACACAGACACACCAGCGCCTTTCCCAGCCTCAGGAATGGCGAAGGAGCACATCCTGCCATTCCCAACCTGTGCAGGCTTTGGGGGCAGCTGCTCCCTGCAGAAGGGATTTGGGATTTGCCAGGATAACGGCCAGCGCCGCTCCCGACATTCCTGTCCTTCCCTGCAGCGGAATGAGGCTCCGGTGCTGGGAGTGGTGAGGGTTCGCACCTCTCCCAAAGGCGTGGCAGGATGAGCTTCCCTGGGGCCTCGGGATGCATCCATGTGTGTCCCGAGAGGAATGATGCGATCTACTCCATGCATGGCTTCAGTGTCCATCATCCCCTCCTATGGATGGGGATGCCCCGGGGGGTTCATCCTCACTCGCTGTTCCAAGCTCCTGCTTTGAGCCTAGTGAGGATCCTGCAGCATATCCTGTGGGATCCCCTCATCACTTTGGGAATACTCCCAACCGGGTATTCCTGGGGAGGGCTCTGACTCCCCTAAACCCCTCGTGCCCCTTTCCATTCCCAACTCCTTGTCCCACTCATCCCGATGCCTGAACACCCCCCCCCCCCCCCCCCCCCCAGGGAGCGGGTCTGGTCCCATCCCAAGCAGGGATCAGCTCTTTCCCACGGTGGGAATGTTGAGAAGGAGGAACAAGGGGGAGAAGCTGGGGGGGGCACGGACCCGCTTGGCTCGGGGTGAGTTCCCATTCCCGGAGCGTTCACAAGGCCAAAGGCTCCGGGAGAGTGGATAAAAATAGCCGGGAGCTGGGAAAAGCGCCGGGACCCCCCTTGCCCCCCCCCCCCAGAGCCGCTCCCGGGGGACCCCGACCGTGCGCAGGGTCCCTGGGCAGGAGGGGCACAGTGCGCTGTGGTATCCGCTCCATCCGGGCTGCGGGGGGAGCCGGTGCCCGGTGCCGCCTCTGCCCCGTGCGGTGTCACCGGTGACCGCAGCCCCGCGGGCGGGGCGGGGGCGGGAGGGGCCGGGCCGTTGTTCCCGGTATCCCCGGACTCGTGCCGGAGCGGCGGGGCCGCGCTCCCGGGGCTGCCGGGGCCATGGTGGGCGCTGCCCGGCTCTGGCCGCTCTGGCTGTGGCTGCTGCCCACCGCAGCCTTCAACCTGGACACGGGCAGCGCCGTGCTCAAGGACGGTGCCAGCGGCAGCTTCTTCGGCTTCGCCGTGGCGCTGCACCGACAGCTGAGCCCCGAACCCATGGGTTGGTGAGTGCGGAGAGAACGGGCACTCGGGAAGGGGCTGCGGACAGCGCGGGTCCCCCCACTGGGGTCTGTGTCCCATCCTTCGGGTCCGTGTCCCCCCTCATTGGGGTCCGTGTCCCCCCTCATTGGGGTCCGTATCCCCCCCATCGGATCCGTGTCCCCACTGCTCAGTCGGGGACCACCCTCCACTCCCGGGGACACCAGAGGGGGAACCGGCTCCTGCTGCCCCATGTGGCTTTTGGACCACTGAGATTCACCCCCGAGGGGACGGGCACCGGGGGGTGTTTGGGGGGGATATTTGTGGGACCCAAAGCATCGGGCACAAGGAACCCCCCAGGCTGGGACTGGGTTCCCTCCGGGCAGTGCCACCGCTTCCACGGTGCCATTGAGCTACCGAACGCCCACACCGCGTGCCAGCGCGGGCACCGGCGGCACCGGGACCCCACACCCCGAGTCCCATAGACCCCGGTGCCGGTGTCCCACTGAGGCTGGCACCGGTGGCGTTGGCACCGATGCCCG
This sequence comes from Melopsittacus undulatus, assembly GCF_012275295.1. Classification (NCBI taxonomy): domain Eukaryota; kingdom Metazoa; phylum Chordata; class Aves; order Psittaciformes; family Psittaculidae; genus Melopsittacus; species Melopsittacus undulatus. Next base: position 2,499,230 of record NC_047547.1, on the reverse strand, counting down.
GCGTGGTGGTGCCACGGCCCCGCCAGCTCCCTCCATGTTTGGGCATGTCACGGCCGGGTTATTTTGAGTGAATTCCAGGTTATTTTTACCGGCCCCGGGCCCGAGGCCACCGTATGCCCCCCCCTCCGGTGGCGGTGTGGGGCTGGGAGGGGGCACCAAAGCCGCCATGGCCACTGTGGAGCCTCCAGTGCAGCTGCAGCAAGCCCCAGCCCTTGGGGTCCCTGACCTGCAGCACCAAGGGACAGGAAATGTCAGGGTTTGGGGCTGCGTCACCCACACGTGCACTGAGGCTGGGCAATGGGGCTGCAGCTGCTGCCGGGGGGTTTGGCTCAGGATGGGCACCGGCACGGCGTGAAATTGGTGCGGGGGCATCAAGACAGCTGCAGGGGACATGGTGCTCCACAGACACACACACAGTGATGTCCCAGGCCCCCATACACATACACTGATAGGGACCCACATAAACATACACACACACACTGATGGGTTCCCTCCTGCCCCAGGCTGCTGGTGGGGGCCCCACAGGCACCAGCATTGCCCAGCCAAGGTGCCAACCGCACTGGGGGGCTCTTTGCCTGCCCCCTGACTCTGGAGCCCTCCGACTGCTGGCGAGTGCCCATTGATGATGGAGGTGAGCAGATGCCCCCTCCTTTGCTCCCCAGCACCACAATGGGGTCAGTGTGGGACTGACACTGCTTGTCCCTGCCAGTGGACCTGGAGCAGGAGAGCAAAGAGAACCAGTGGCTGGGGGTGAGCGTGTCGAGCCAGGGTGCCGGCGGCAAGATTGTGGTGAGTGGTGAGACCCTCCCCAAGCCCCACTGATGCCATTGACCCCCCCCGGCCCCACTGATGCCCCTGTCCTCCTGCAGACGTGCGCGCACCGGTACGAGGCACGGCACCGTGTGCAGCAGCCGCTGGAGACCCGGGACGTGCTCGGCCGCTGCTTCGTGCTGGGCCAGGACCTGCAGGATGAGCCCGAGGGTGGCGACTGGAGCTTCTGCCGGGGGCGGCCGCAGGGCCACGAGCAGTTCGGGTCCTGCCAGCAGGGCCTGGCCGCAGCCTTCAGCCCCGACCGCCTCTACCTGCTGCTGGGAGCACCCGGCACCTACAACTGGAAGGGTGAGAGCAGGGAGAACGCGGGTGGGAGCAGGTGGGAGAGTGGTCTGGGGAGGGGGATGTGTACAGGGGAGGGTTATATGGGGGTGAGCATGAACACGGGGGTGTGAACACGAGTGTGAGCACATGTGGATGTGAGCATGCATGTGTGTGAACACACTACACATGTGCACACATAGCTGCATGCATGCCATGGGCATGAGCACATGTGTGTTCATGCTGGGTGTGTGAGCATGTGGTTGCACACATGCTGTGAATGTGAGCCCATGTGCGTGTGTGCATGTGTGTGCATCCTGGGTGTGAGCATCCTGGATGTGTATATGCTACAGCTGGGTGCAAGCACACACGTATGTGTGCATGCCACATGAATGTGCACATCTGTGTGAGCTGCGTGTGCCTCTGTCGGGGGGGGGTGCCCACTGCTCCCCGGCACGCACAGAAGGGGGGTCCCCTGGGTGCTGCCCCCCCGCGTTGGGCTCGCAGGGACCTTGCGTGTGGAGCTGCTGCCCCAGAGCCCCCCGGACCCGCTGCACTTCGACGACGGCCCCTACGAGGCAGGGGGCGAGAAGGAGCAGGACCCCACGCTCATCCCTGTGCCCTCCAACAGTTACCTGGGTAGGGACGGGTGGGGCGAGGGCGCGGCACCGGGGACCGCCCTCCCCGGCCCCGGCCCGGCCCCGCCGCCGCCCCCCCCGGCCCCGGTGACCGCGTGTTCCCGCGGCCCGTGCAGGGCTGCTCTTCGCGACCGGCGTCGGCGGCTCCGAGCCCGACCAAGTGGTCTACAGGAGCGCGGCGCCCGGCGAGACCGTGCCCGGCGCTGCCGCGGACCTGCCCCACAATAGCTACGTGGGTTCGTAACGCCCGTGTGCCCCCCCCGGGCCCGTGTGCTCAGAAGTGTGTGTCCCCCCCCGTGTGTCCCCTTGTCTGTGGAAGGGAGAGGAGCGGAGCCGCCGGCGGGGCTGGCAGCATGCATGGGCTCTCACACATGGCACTGTGCAGATGTGTCTCATACAGATGCGTGTCCCCCATACACACCACAGACATGTCTCTGTGCACGTATCTCCATACAGACGTCTCCCTGCGTCTCCATGCACGAGTCCCCCCCCATGCATACATATAGCCATGTCCCTATACACATGTGTCGCCATGCACCCACACGCATGCACCCAACACCTCCTCATGCACGCTCACATCCAGCACTGCCCCCCGCATGTCTGTCTGTGTCCCTTGTGCACACCTCTGGCATGCTCAGTCATGCACACGTCTGGCTGACCGCCCTGCATGCTCCCCAAACACACGCTGTCCCACAGGGGTCCCGTGTTCCTGTTCTGTGTCTATTGTGGTGCCAGGGCTGGTGGGGCCCCACCAGGCTGGCGGGCTGTCGGAGCATGGTGTGATTCCCCCCCCCCCAGCACCCACCATCTCCTGCATGTCCTCCCCCCGAGGTGTCTCTGCATGGGGGGGTGCACAGAGCCCGTGGCGGGGACTTGGGGGGCTTTCGGGGGCTCGGGGAGGGGGCCGTGCACAGCAACTGCTGCATGTGGGGCAGAGGCTTCCAGCCTCACACCTGGGGGGTGGCTCTGCTGCTCTCTGGGGGGGGGACACATATGGATACAGCCCCAAATATTCCATTCTCCCACCCTCCTGGCAGTTGGGGTCCTGACTTCCCCAGCACAGAGAAGGGAAACTGAGGCACGGGCAGAGCCCCCCCATTCCCACCCAACGGAGCCCAGGGCAGGAGGCGGCAGCGGCGGCGGGTGGGGGGGGCCGGGGCCGGCATCGACACCGACCCCGACCCCGTCCTCCCCCCGCAGGGTTCTCGGTGGCGTCGGGCGCGGGGCTGACGCGGCAGCGGGAGCTGAGCTTCGTCACCGGCGCCCCCCGCGCCAACCACACCGGAGCCGTGGTCATCCTGCGCCGGGACAGCGCGCACCGGTTGGTGCCCGAGGCCGTGGTGCCGGGCCAGCAGCTCAGCTCCGCCTTCGGGCACAGCGTGGCCGTGCTGGACCTCAACAGCGACGGGTGAGGGGGGAACCCCGGACCCGTCCTCGGCCCCTCAGCACCCGCAGTGGTGACAGAGCCCGGGCCCCGCAGGTGGCTGGACCTGGTGGTGGGGGCCCCCCACTTCTTCGAACGCCAGAAGGAGATCGGGGGGGCCGCCTACGTCTACATCAACCCCGCGGGGCGCTGGGACGCCGCCACCCCCCTGCGCCTCAATGGCACCCGCGGTTCCATGTTCGGCATCGCCCTCAGCGCCGCCGGGGACCTCAACCACGACGGCTTTGAGGGTGCGGACCCGGCCGGGCCCTGCAGAGGGGTGTATCCCATAGAGGTGTGTGTCCGCCCCACATCCCATCTCATTCCCTGCCCTTGCCCCCTCCAGACCTGGCCGTTGGAGCACCCTTCGATGGCGCCGGCAAAGTCTACATCTACCACGGCAGCAGCCTGGGCATCGTGGCCACACCGGCGCAGGTGTGTGTGGGGGTGCTGACCCGGGGGGGGGCATTGCCCATCGTCTGCCCCCCCAGTATCATCACAGGCCCTGTTGCAGGTGCTGGATGGGGAGGCCGTGGGGGTAACGACGTTTGGGTACTCACTCTCGGGAGGGCTGGACGTGGATGGGAACCTCTACCCCGACCTGCTTGTGGGATCCCTCTCGGACACAGTGGTGCTGTACAGGTGGGTGCCCCCTCAAGGGTGTCCCATCCCAAACCCCCTGTCCCTGAGACCCTACTTCAGAGCACCACATTCCTGAGCATCCCCCATCGCCTCCATCATGGGCTCCCCTTACCCCCGACCTGAGTGTCCCCTGGCCCGGAGGGATCCTGGTGCAGGGGTCAGGGTGCCCGGGGGGAATCCCATCCTGGCCCCCCCGTTTCTCCCCGGCAGAGCCCGCCCCGTCGTCCATGTCTCCCGCAACGTGACCCTGGACCCCCCCAACATCGACCTGGAGCAGAGCAACTGCCGCCATGAGAAGGGAGTCTGGTGGGTGCCCCCGATCCCCTCCCGTACCCCGCTGTACCCCCCCCGGGGTCCCCGGCTCACTCGCTGCCCCCCCAGCGTGGACGTCGGCGCCTGCTTCAGCTACACCGCCAGTCCCGGCAGCTTCGGCCCCCGCCTCGGTGAGCGCCGGGGGGAGCAGCCCTCATGCCCGCAGCCGCAGGCACCCGCCTGGCACTGCGGCCGTCCCTGTGCCCGCAGCGCTGCAGTACGTGCTGGACGCGGACGGGGACCGGCGGCGCCTGGGACACGCTCCCCGCGGTGCCTTCCTGAGCCGCCGCAGCTCGGACCCCGAGCATCAGTTCTCCGGTACCGTGGAGCTGCCGCGGCAGCAGGCGCGGGTCTGCATCACCGCCACCTTCCAGCTGCAGGTGGGGCCCAGCCCATCCCCATCCCCGTTCCACATCTTCATCTCCATCCCATTTGCATCCCTATTCACATCATCATCCCTATCCCCACCTCCATCTTCATAGAATCATTTGGGTTGGAAAACACCTTTAAGATTGTTGAGTCCAGCTGTAAACCTCATCCTTGTTTCCATCCCCATCCATATTCCCATGCCAACCCCACTCTATCCTGCTCCTCCATGGCTCTCCTCACCCTCATTCCCACAGGACAACATCCGTGACAAGCTGCGCCCCATCACCATGACTCTGGCTTATGGCATCCATGGAGATGGGGCCACACGGCAGCGCCAGGATTCAGCAAGGCTCCGCCGGGGCTCGGTCCTGCCACCACTGTCACCTGTGCTAAGCCCACAGCAGCCCAACAGCCACCGCACTGAGGTGAGCACGGGCCACATCCCTCCTTCCTGCTCCATGGGTCCCATTGCCTGGAGCATCCCTGTCCCTGCTCCATGGGTCCCACTACCTGGAGCATTCCTGTGCCCCCATGTCCGCAGGTTCACTTCCTGAAGCAGGGCTGTGGGGATGACAAGATCTGCCAGAGCAACCTCCAGCTCCACTTCCAGTTCTGTGCCCGCCTTGGGGATGCCGAGTTCCTGCCACTTCCGCGGTGAGGATGGGACACGGTGGGTGCTCACCCCATGGGGAGCTGGGGACACCGTGGAGGGGTCTGACGCTGTCTCTGCTGCAGGGGGGATGATGGAGCTGCCATCCTCGCCATCAGCGACCAGAAGGACGTGGCCCTGGAGATCCACGTCACCAATGAGCCCTCGGAGCCGGCAGAGCCGCAGCGGGATGGGGACGATGCACATGAGGCGCTGCTCAGAGCTTCCTTCCCCCCCGAGCTGCCCTACTCTGCCCTGCGCCACGATGAGGGGCTCCCCACTGTACGCATGGGGGTGCTGTGGGCGGGGGTTGCTATGGGGTGCTGGGAGGGTCACTATGGGGGGCGGGGGGCACTCAGCTCTCTGTCCCACAGGAGAAGCCGGTGCTTTGTCTCGCCAACCAGAACGGCTCCCAAGTGGAATGTGAGCTGGGGAACCCCCTGCGGCGTGGGGCTGAGGTGGGTGCAGCCCCCCGAGACCCCACTCCTGCTCCCCCTATCCTGCCCCCCTGATCCTGCCCCTCTCACCCTTCCTCTGCCCCAGGTCCGGTTCTTCCTCATCCTCAGCACCTCAGGCATCACGCTCCAGACTACAGACCTGGAGGTGGAGCTGGTGCTGTCCACGTGAGCCGTAGCCATGGGCACATCATGGGGGGGGGGGGGATTTGGGGTGATGCCCCCCCCATAAACCCCCATTGCTCCCCACAGCATCAGCGAGCAGCCGGGGCTGGTGCCGGTTTTGGCTCGTGCACGCGTGGTCATCGAACTGCCACTCTCAGTGACAGGGTGAGCGGGGGTGGGGACACCCCATTGTCCCCATAGTGAGGATGTGGGTCTGGGAACCACCCCTGGCCCTGCCCTGACTCCCCCCCCCGTTGTCCCCATAGCGTGGCGGTGCCACCGCGGCTCTTCTTTGGCGGCACAGTACGGGGGGAGAGCGCCATGAAGCACGAGAGCCAAGTGGGCAGCGCTGTGCGCTTGGAGGTGACGGTGAGTGTCCGTCCGGGGAGCCCCACTGCCTGCCCTGCCCTCGCTGATGGGGCAGCCCCATTGATGCCCTCACTCCCCAGGTCTCCAACCGGGGCCAGTCGGTGAAGACGCTGGGCTCAGCCTTCCTGACGCTGCTCTGGCCCCACGAGCTCCCCAATGGGAAGTGGCTCCTGTACCCGCTGCACCTGGAGCTGGTGGTGGCCCCAGGGCAGGCGCTGCCCTGCAGCCCCACTGCAAACCCCCTGCGCCTGGCGCTGGTACGGCCGCGGCCACAGGGACCTGTGCCACCGGTGCCTGCCTGGCTCCTGCTGCTCCCACCCCATTCCTGGCCTTCTTGCCCCTGCAGGAGCCCCAGGAGCAGCCGGAGCAACCCATGCCGGGGGCCTGGTGGGTGCCGGCACCTGCTGAGAGAAGGAGGAATGTCACGTTGGTGAGAGGGGGGACCCCTGTTATGGGGTGCCCCTATTCATGGAGTGCATTTATTCTTGGGGTACCCCTGCTAATGGGATGCCCCTGCTTGTTGCATGTCCCCACTTATGGGGTTCAGCCAATCATGGGGTAACCTTGGCCTGAGGTGCCTCTGCTCATGGGTTGCCCCATTCCTGTGGTGTCTGACCCCCTCCACAGGACTGTGCCCAGGGCACCGCGCGCTGCCAGCCGTTCCGCTGCCCATTGCCCAGCTTTGAGCGCGCGGCCGTGCTGAGGGCCCGCGGTCGTCTCTGGAATGGCACCTTCCTGGAGGTGGGAACCTTGGGACAGGGATGGGAACAGGGATGGGGCCATGGATGGGGCCAATGCTCACCCCCCACCCCCCAGGAGTTCCTGGCTGTCACCTCGGTGGAGCTCATCATCCGCGCAAGCGTCTCGGTGACCTCCTCCATCAAGAACCTGGTGCTGAGGGATGCGTCGGTGCAGGTCCATCCCCACCACACCTGGACCTCCCCCCCCGTACCCCCCTCCCGCTGACCCCTGTCCCCTCCACAGATCCCCGTCAGTATCTACCTGGACCCCGGCGCGGCGGTGGCAGGTGGTGTGCCCTGGTGGGTGATCCTGCTGGCGGTGCTGGCCGGGGTCCTCCTCCTGGCGCTGCTCGTGGCCGGGCTCTGGAAGGTGAGCAGCAGGGATGGGGTCAGGCAGCAAGGGTGCGGGGTTCCCTGGGGGTGCTGTGCCACACTGTGCCACGCAGGGCCATGCACTGGTGTGCCACGCAGTGCTGCATCACGCTGTGCGGTGTTGTGCCATCCCTGCCATGCTATGACATGTTGTGCCACCACTGCAATGCCATGCCAGCTGTGCCATGCCACCCAGACATTCCATTCCTCGCCATCCCATGCCATGCCATTCAGCCATGCCATGTCATGCCATGCCATCCCACCCAGCCATTCCATGCCATTCTGTTGGATGCCATGCCACCCAACCATTCCATTCCATTGTATCCCATGCCATGGCCCCCAGCCTTTCCATCCCATTGTATCCCATGCCATGGCCCCCAGCCTTTCCATCCCATTGTATCCCATGCCATGGCCCCCAGCCTTTCCATCCCATTGTATCCCAACCATTCCATTCCATTGTATCCCATGCCATGGCCGCAGCCGTTCCACTCCCCCCCGCTGTCAGGGCACGCTGTGGCTCTGCAGTACCGCGGTGTGCGCACGCGTGCTCTGTGTGTGTGTGGGGGGGGGGGGGGGTCACTCCGCGGCTCCCGGCCCGCACCGAGGGGCCGGTCCCGGGGCAGCCCTGACCCGGGCGCCGCAGGTCGGGTTCTTCCGGCGGGCGCGGGCGGTGCCGCCGGCGCTGCCGCAGCACCACGCGGTGAGGATCCCGTGGGAGCAGCGGCCGCAGTTCCGCGAGGAGAAGACGGGAACGATCCAGCGCAAGGAGTGGGCAGCGCTGAGCGACGGCGGCGACGGCCGCGTCACCCCCAGCTCCGCGTGACCCCGCGGCGGGGGACCCCTCGGCGGAGGGAGCCGCGGGGCGGCCCCGTGCCGGGGCCATCGCCCCATAGCGGTGCTCGACCCAATAAAGCAGCGGCCCCGGCGCTGGGGCACAGGCGACGGCGTCGAGCATGAGGAGTGTGGTGACGGGTGCAGGGAGCCGCCATGATGGGTGTGGCGAGAGGGGTGGGTGCCGCCATGATGGGTGTAGGCAAGGGGGAGCCGCCATGATGGGAGCGGCCGTTTCGGTGTGTGGCTGCGCTGCCGCAGCCGGGCCGGGCTGTGTGTGCCGGGACAACGAGGCGCGTCACCGGCCCGGCTCCTGCCCCGCTCCCGGCTCCGATCCGTGTTCGATGTCCCGGTAACAGCGGTGCAGAACGGAGCCTGCCCCACCCAGCCCTTAGTCAAAATGGCGGCGGTCCGACCGGAGGCGCGCAGCGGCTGCGCTGTGAGGGCGGCACCGCCCAGCGCGGCTTCAAGGCGTGTGGCGTGACGTCACCTTCCGGCGGGTACCGGAGGGGCGCCATTGATGGCGGCGGAGGTGGCGGCGGCCGCGGCCCGTTCCCGGTGCCCGCTCCCGGCCATGGTGAGGCCGGGCCCGAACCCGTGCCCGCTGTGAGCCCCGTGCCCAGGCCGAGCTCCGGGGACACCGGGGCTGTTCCTGCTGTGCGCTCCGGGGGGAGCCGCCCTCACCCCTGCCCCCCCCCCGGCACCGCCGCCCAGCGCACCGATGGCGTCGGGCGCCACGAGCCGCTCCGAGGACGAGGAGTCTCTGGCAGGGCCGAAGCGGGGCCCGGCCGCGGCCTCCGGCGCCGTCCCCAAGCGGCGGAGCTCGTCCCGGTACGGAGGGGCCGGGCCCGGGGCAGGGGCGGGCGGCCCCGCTCCGAGCCGCCTCCATTGCCCCGTGTCCCGGCCAGGTTCATCAAGAGGAAGAAGTTCGACGATGAGCTGGTGGAGAGCAGCCTGGCCAAGCCCAGCCGAGCCAAGGGCGGCGCCGAGCCCGGGCGCTGCTCGGGCAGCGAGCCCTCCTCCAGTGAGAAGAAGAAGGTGCGGGGCTGGCGGGGACCTGGGGGGCACCGGTGGGACCGGGGGTGTGCGGAGCGCGCAGAGCCCCGGTCCTCGCTGTGTGTCCACCCCCCAGGTCTCCAAGGCGGTGCCGCCGCCCGTCGCCCCCAGCCCGGTGCCTGCTCCCGGCCTGGCCAAGCGGCTCAAGAAGGGCAAGCAACCGGTGCCGGTCACCAAGGACCTGGGCCGCTGGAAGCCTGCCGATGACCTGCTGCTCATCAACGCGGTGCTGCAGGTGCTGGGGGCTCCGGTTGTGGGGGGGGGGGGGTCCCCCAAACTATCCCCTCCCTCACCCGGCGGCTCTCGCAGACCAACGACCTGAGCGCCGTGCACCTGGGGGTGAAGTTCAGCTGCCGCTTCACGCTGCGCGAGGTGCAGGAGCGCTGGTACGCGCTGCTCTACGACCCCATCATCTCCAAGTGAGTGCAGGGCCGGGGAGGGGCAGAGCTGCGGGCTGGGGGGGGTGTAACTGTGTCCTTGCCCCCAGGCTAGCCTGCCAGGCCATGCGGCAGCTGCACCCCGAGGCCATCGCCGCCATCCAGAGCAAGGTCCTGTTTAGCAAAGCTGAGGAGCTGCTGCTCAGCAGAGTGGGATCGGTGAGAGGTCAATGGGGGGGCAGGGGAGGCGCAGTGGGGATCCCCGATGCTATGGGACCCCCTTTGCCTCCCCTCCAGGGTAGCCAGCCCTCGCTGGAGACCTTCCAGGATCTGCTGCACAAGCACCCTGATGTGTTCTACCCTTCCCGCACCGCCAAGGCACTGCAGCTGCACTGGCAGCTCATGAAGCAGTATTACCTGCTGGAGGACCAGACTGGTGAGCGTGGGGGGTCCTTTGTGCACCCCCAGCACCCAAAGACCTCCCCCCACTCCTCAATTCTTCCCTCTCCTGTTCCTTCCAGTGCAGCCGTTGCCCAAAGGGGATCAAGTGCTTAACTTCTCGGATGCTGAGGACATGGTGGATGACAGTAAATTGAAGTAAGGGGATGGGGGAGACCGGGGTGGGGCAAAGAGGGGATCTCATTCTCATCCCACCTCTGCTCCATAGAGACGTGCGGGATGAGGTGCTGGAGCACGGTGAGTCTGACCCGCTCCATCCAACAGCCTGACTCTGTGTGGGGAGATCCCCCTGGAACACGGGGGGTGTCCCATAGGAGCCCCCCGGCCCAGCCCCCATCTCCCCCTGGTCCAGAGCTGACTGTGGCCGACAGGCGGCAAAAGCGTGAGATCCGACAGCTGGAGCAGGAGCTGCACAAGTGGCAAGTGCTGGTGGACAGCATCACAGGTAAGGGAGGGGGGTCCGGTTGTGCCCCCCCCCGGCCCCATGTGCCCCCCCATATCCCTGTTGTTTCCCCCCCAGGGATGAGCTCCCCGGACTTCGACAGCCAGACCCTGGCCGTGCTGCGGGGCCGCATGGTTCGGTACCTGATGCGCTCCCGGGAGGTGAGGCCCCCCGTCCAGCAGAGCCCTCCCACCCCATGGACCTCCCCATACATCCCCTTTTGCCTTCCCACCCCCAGATCACCCTGGGCAGAGCTACCAAGGACAACCAGATTGACGTGGACCTGGCGCTGGAAGGGCCAGCCTGGAAGATCTCTCGCAAGCAGGGTGGGTTTGGGGGGGTCTGGGGCAGGGGGGGGCCGTGCCCCCCCCATTTTCTCACCCCTTTTCCCCTCTCTCCAGGTGTCATTAAGCTGAAAAACAACGGCGACTTCTTCATCGCCAATGAGGGCCGGCGCCCCATCTACATCGACGGGCGCCCTGTGTTGGGCGGCAGCAAGTGGAAGCTCAACAACAACTCCGTGGTGGAGGTGAGCCCCAAGGCCATGGGGGGGTCCTAAGGGGGGGGGAGTCCCAGTGCTCATTCTTCGTTCTGTCCCTTCACCAGATAGCCAGCCTCCGCTTCGTCTTCCTTATCAACCAGGACCTCATCGCCCTCATCAAGGCAGAAGCGGCCAAGCTGGCCCAACAGTAATTGGGGGGTGACTCGGGCCCACCCCCACGGGGCTCTGCCACCTTCGCTGCCCCAGGGATGGGGGTGGCACTGCCCAATAAAGCTCCTCAATGGACTCGAGGGCCCGGAGCTGCGGTTCATGGGTTTAATCTCTTCAAATTAAGACATTTGGAGTTCAAGAAAAGGAAGGTGTGGGGGGGGTAAAGTTGCAGGACCCCCCAGCACCCCTAAGAACCTCCCCAGGCTCCCTGGGCCCCTGCAATGCGGCTTTAGGCACCCGGTCCCTCTAATGCTGCGGTTGAGCTGAGGGACAACACGGGGTGGGTGGAAGAGGGAAGGATTGAACCCAAGAGATTCCAACATGGAAAACCCAGGGATGAGCAAAGTGGGGGGCACTTGCCCTCCTCATCCTCGCTACCAGCACGGGATGAAGGTGGGGAAGGAGAGACTGGAGCTGGGGGGGGGGGGGGGGGGGGGGGGAACATAAGCAAATGTCAGGGGGAAAGAGGCAAAAGAGGCCAGAATGGCACAAAAGGAGCCCAGGACCCGGTGCTGGAGCCGCAGTTCAGGCGCGGGCCCCCTCCTGCCGTGCACGGGGACGGCGCTGGGGCAGCACCGCTGGCGGCCGGGCCTGGGCCGTGGGGGGCGGCTGCAGTCGGGATCCTGCTCCCGGCCTCCTGGTGCGCTGCAAGGGAAGAGGCTCAGTGAGGGACGGACATGACCCCCCTGCAGCAGCCCAGGTGCCGGTGCCATTACCTCTCGCGCCGGCTGCGGGGCGAGGCTTCCGGTGTCCCCTGTGGGTCCCTCTGCTGCGGCCACGGGCTTCTTGGTGCCGGTGCTCAGGCTGGTGGGGGTGGTGGGGCCGGGGGGGGCCGCGGTGTCTCTGGGGCTGCTGAGAGCTGCGGCTGTGAGCGAGCTGCACCGGGACCGCGTGGAGTAACTGTTCTTGGGGTGGGAAACTGCGTGAAGAGCGCTGGGGTCAGTGCTGGAGGTGGGACATGGAGCATCCCCCTCCAGCGGCTTGGGGAGCAGAACTTCCCTCACCTTGGCCAAAGGCAGCGATGCTCCTCTTGAGCGCTTCCAGGTCACAAGAGAACCGTGCCACCCGGCCCAGGTCCTCATCGTACTTGCGCTCACTCACAAAGTGCTGCTCACGAGAGGCAGAACACGAAGTTAGGGCAGGAAATGGAGGGGAAACATTCCCACGAGTGGGAATCTGCACTGGGAGCTGCTGGGGGCACTGGGAAGGGGGTTGCAGTGGTCACTTCTGGGAACCATTTCTGTTCCATGCAACTACCCCCGATCCATGGAACAATCCCTTCTCCATGGAACCATCCCCAGTCCATGCAGTTGGCACAGGCCCAGTCCCTGGACACTCACAGAGGAGCTGGTTTCTTGCTGCACTAATCCTGTTCTAGGGCTGGTGTTTCACAGGCCTCCAGTACCTCAAGGGACTACAGGAGACCTGGAAGAGGGGCTTTGACATGGAATGCAGGGATGGGACAAGGGGAATGTCTTTAACCTGCCAGAGGGGAGATGGAGGTGGGATCTTAGGAGGAAGTTCTTCCCAGTGAGGGTGGTGGACATGGAATGGGTTGTATGGAGAAGCTGTGGCTGCCCCAGCCCTGGCAGTGTTTAAGGCCAGGCTGGATGGGGCTTGGAGCATCCTGCTCTAGTGGAAGGTGGCCCTGCCTGTGACTGGAGCTGGAGAAGCTTTAAGGTCATTTCGTCCCAACCCATTCCATGGTTCCGGTCTACAAACCAAGGGCTTTAAATGAAGGTGTCCCCAGGGGAACAACCCCCTCCTGGTGGGTCTGAGCAGGAACCAGGGGAGGTGGCACCCACAGCCCCTGCCCTGGCTCCTGATGTGGCTGCACTCACTTTGATGTCAGCCCGAAGCTCCACCAGCTGCTCCTCAGACATCCTCACAGCCACGTCCGTCATCTTCTTCAGCGCCTCTGCCTTCCTCTGCCGGCTGCCCAGGATCTCCACTGGGAACACAGTGTGGCTCAGCACCACACCAGGACCAGCACTGCACCAAAACCAGGCTCCCCTGAGCCCCCACTTCCCACCCATGCACCAGCAGCACTGGGAAAGCCCTTTTTAGCCCCCCTGGAACATGGAGCTGTTTGGGAATAGCCCCCCCACGGAGGAGTGTCCCAATCTCAACCAGGGCACAGGGCAGGTGGTGGCATCGGGCACGTTGTGCGATGGGACAGGCTGTGGCTGGGAATGGGGATGGAATGTGGGAATAAGGGGGACAGGAGGTAATTCAAGGGAATCCTGGTGCTGGGGGCCCCTCCAGCAGCACCCACAGCTCTTGCTGGGGAGAACAAGGGGCTTACTTGCTTCTGCTTTCACTTTGTCCATCTCAGCCAGCAACGCCACCTCCCGATCCATGAGGCTGGAATGACAGGGAGAAATGGAGCATTAAACAAAGGCTGGTGCCATCCCATGGCAGGAGACCAGCGGAGGGCGGCAGGAGCGAGCCGGGATCGGCGGCATTCTGAACAACCCACATCAGCCTGTGAGCACCATTGGAAAGGGAAGAGGGAGCTGTGGGGCTTCTTCCCACTGGGCTCCATCCCTGAGGAAAACAGGGAACAACGTGGAAAAGAGGAGCTTAAAATACAAGAGTGAGGAGTGGGATGAGCAGCAGATTCCTCCAGAGCTGTATCCGCAAGCATCCTCAGCTCTGCTCATCCCAGGGTTCATCCCACACAACCTGGGGATGTTGAGAGCTGGGAAGGTGCTTATTGGGAATGTTGTTACTTGGGAATGGGATTTCTTGGAGCCACCACCTGAAAGGGAATCAAGGCACATCTGAATGCAGGCTCCCACTCCCACTCCGTGAGGCGGGATCAATGGAAGCAATTCCCTCTGAGCAGCAGCTCTGCCATTTACCTGCTTGTGGTGATTTATGGCCCATCCAGCTCCTGCTCTGGGCAGGATTGGTGCCACCAGGAACACAGCCAGGGCCCGGCCCAGGGCAGGGACATGGAGCTGGGCAGAGCCAGCACCCACTTGGGATGGAGCCTCTGTTCCTGCTGCTGACTCATGGGGAGTCACATCCTGGTCCCTCTCTGCTACCGCAGTCCCCCCGCAGGGTGGAGGTTGAAGATGTTTAAGCAGCACCCAGGGAAGCACAAAGGCTCCGGGTGGGATTTCCCTGCTGGGATCCTTTCCAGCCCCATTGGGCTCCAGCCCACAGCTCCTTGATAGGGAAGGTGAAGGTTGGGAACATCAGGAAGCCTTCGGGCTCAGCAGGACCGGAAAGGGCAGCCCTGACAGGCAGAGGTTAAAGCAGCCTGAGCTTTGCTGCTCCAATGCCCTGTTCCAGCTGAACAAACCTGCTTCCAGGTCTGCCTTTGGCAAGAAGGCAGCCAGAGGCCATGGGCTCTGCTGTGGGGTTTAAAGATCCACTTCAATCTCCTCTGGGTCATGGAGGGGGGAAACAGCAGAATGGAAAAGCCCATTAAAGAAAGTGAAGGTGCTGGAGGGCAGCAAAGGGAATGCTTCCCTTCTCCCTGGGCAGCAGTTCCCAGGGTGTTTGCTGAGGGAGGCACCCCCCTCCCTGCTCCCGGAACCGTGTCCTGCTCGGAGCCATGACGTGAGTGTTCCACAGGCAAAGGTGAGGAGCTGCCCCCAGGGAGAGGGTTTGGCTTGGAGACACCAAGAACACCCTTAACCTGACCTATGGGGCTGGGGGAGGCTCCTCAGGTGAAGCATTGCCTCAGAACAGAGCCAAGAGCTGGGCTGACGATGGGGCAGGATGATCCCTGGTGATGCTGCACCCCCAGCAGATGCCCGTCTCCCTGCACTGAGGATCTCATGGAGCAGCGTTTGCTCCTCACAGCCACACGCTGAGCTCCAGCGCAGGGCGAGCACCAGGCTGACAGCTCCTCACACCTCCTGCATCCACAATGACTCTGTCAGAACAAGCCCCAGCTCAGCAGAGCCTCAAATCCCACCTCACAACGAGCTTGGCCTCTGAGCCAGCTCCTCAGCACCCTCACAGGGAAGAATTCCTTCAGAAGATCTCCCCTCTGGCAGGTTAAAGCCATTCCCTTTGTCCTGCTCCTCCAGTCCTCCTCCAAAACCCCTCTCCAGGTTTCCTGTAGCCCCTTTAGGCACTGGAGCTGCTCTAAGGTCTCCCTGGAGCCCAGCTCTCAGCCTGGCTCCGTGGCAGAGCTGCTTCAGCCCTTGGAAAGCTGCAGTTTTATCCCAGGTGGATCTTCCCAAAGCTGGAACACCCAGCTCTGTCCCTGCATGAAACGAACCTGCTCTGCAGCTCAGCAAAGACCTGCTTCATCTTCTTGATGGAAGCATCCATCTCCTCCTTCACCACCACCCGGTACCGTGCCAGCGACACGGTGCAGCGCTGGAGATCTTTCACTGACTTCTCAATGTTGGAGCCTACCAAGAGACAGAGCGAGCTCGAGCCTTGTCCTCCCAGCAGGGACCAGCTACCCATGGCATTCCCTCTCCTTTTAACACCAGGCATGGGTTGGGTTCCAATCTCCCTTCCCCAGGAAGCTTCCAGAAGTTCCCTCTGTGGCAGTGATATCCCTCCACATTTCCCAGACCCCAAGAGAAACCAAATGCATTTGTGTTAGGGACCCGCTCCAAAGGCCACCCACCCAACACCAAATGATGCTTTGCATGGAGGGAATTCTCTTGGAAAGGAAGATGAAGGCTCTCTCCTTGCAAGGATGGCTCTGGCCCCACAGTGAGCTCCTCGCCCAGCTCTCTGGAGCTCACTGCTCTGCCAAGCTGCATTAACCCCAATCCTGACAGCACCCCTGTGTGGGAGGAGGACAAGGACACCGCCTCATGTTCCTGCACTGAACAGAACCACAGTGGGGTCTACGGTGCCTCCTGTCCCTAGTGGTGCCTGTAAGAGCTCAGCTGGGCAGGAAGCACAGGGCGAGGGGGGAACAGGGGACAGAGGCAGTGGCTGTCACCTCTGCTGACAGGATGTGCCCAACATGTGGCCTTTCTCACCCAGGTGAGAGCCAGGCTGGAGGTGCTGCGAGGAGCGACCCAGCCCCGCTCACACCCGCTCTGCTGCTGCAGGCACTGGAGCTAAACCGCTGCCACAGGTCCTGCTGCACAGGAGGAGCAGGGGGGCAGGGTGCAATGAGCTGCCCAGGGGCAACCAGGCTGTTTGCTCACATTAAAATCAATGTCCAGTGGGCTCAGCCCTGTCTGACAGTGCTGCCGTGCTACAGACACAGCGAGAGCCTGGCCTGCAGCAACCTGCTCTGGCACTTGTGGGGGCAGAGACAGCAATGGGAAGGCAGAGCTGACACTGGGGGTGCAGAGCTGGCAATGGGGGGGGCAGAGTCTCAGGTCTTACCCAGCTTCCTGTTGGCAGGAGACAGGGGCACGTCCTCGAGGCGGGTTGCAGACAGGGAGGCAGAGGTGGAGTGGCTCAGCGCTGACCTGGACAGAGACCTGCCCGTGCTCCGGTGCTCAGGCCGCTGCCTGAGGGATGCAGGGCTCTGGGAAGGATGCAGGGTGAGCGATTGTGTGTCAAAGTCTGCTATTCCATTCGCTAGGTCAGGCACTGCTGTAGGAAAGCACACTGCTTTAAAGGGGGAGGCTGGGAGGGCGGCAGAGCAAACCAAAGCAGAGACCAGCCCCATAGAGCTGAGCTGGCCTCCAAGGGGCAGGAGGCAGCTCCTCTGCTTTGGAAACACTCTGTGCCTGTCTCATAGAACCAGGGAATGGGTTGGAAGAGACCTTAAAGCTCATCCACTTCCAACCCCTGCCACACCTTCCACTGGAGCAGCTGCTCCAATCCCTGTGTCCAACCTGGCCTTGAGCACTGCCAGGGATGGGGCAGCCACAGCTTCTCTGGGCACCCTGTGCCAGCGCCTCAGCACCCTCACAGGGAACAGCTTCTGCCTCAGAGCTCAGCTCAGTCTCCCCTCGGGCAGGTTCAAGCCATTCCCCTTGGCCTGTCCCTACAGGCCCTTGTCCCAAGCCCCTCTCCAGGTTTCCTGCAGCCCCTTTAGGCACTGGAGCTGCTCTAAGGTCTCCCCCTAAAGAGCCTTAAGGGGCTGAATCAGCCCAACTCTCAGCCTGGCTCCAGCAGGTTCCTGCAGGGCTCCCTGGGCACTGACCTGCTCGGGGGGGCCCTGACGGGCACTCGCACTCCTCCAGCTCCCTGGCATCAATGGAGAGCGCATCCAGACCCTCGCTGAGGGAATCCACAGACTCGGTGTCATGGGCACAGCCGTTGACATGGAATCCGTTCATCCCGCCCTTCCCGGAGCTTCCCGGTGCCTCCTCCCCATTGGATGCTGGTTTCCCCGGCTCAGGGAGGCTGCTGGGCTCTGCCTGCGGCTTGGGTTTGGGTTTCTTCTTCTTGTTCTGAGGATTGGGAATCACACCACAAAGAGGAGGAAAAGCGTTAAGTGTAATTCCTGAAGGGAATTCTGCCTGCAGAAAGGAGCTGAATTAAAGCCTTTAGAGCCAAAAGGGCTCCCAGTCCTGGGCAGAGCGGGAGGGATTGACCCCACAATGAACACAGATCCAGCAGCATTAAGGCACAAAACACTGGTTAACACACAGGGGCTGAGTCATGATGGGGAGCACCCAGGTGTGCTGTACTGGGGTGCTGTACCAGGGTGCTGTGCCCACCCCTCATCCCCCAGCATAGGCCACGCAGCCACGATTCCTCTCTGCTCTCCCTACCCTCCCCACCTTGTGCTGCTGCTCTTCATGTATTCAAAGGAGCCCTTTTGAATAATGATGATTTGACTCCTGGTCCTGGCGGATTCAGGCATTAGAATATCAAATGTGGGCACTTTGCAGAGCTCTGTTTAACCCTTTTGCTGAGCAAACACCTCCAAAAGCTGCTGTGACAAAGAAATTCACATCGTCTGAGCTCAGCCCCAGTGTGACTGCTTGGCTCTGCTGCCAAATACAGCAACATGCCTGGAGTGAGTTACAGCAGAGCTCTGCAGGGACCAAGGGACCTGACCCACATCTCCCCCACGCCATGGGTCAGTAGAATGAAGCAGCAGAGAGGACAGGAGCCCAAAGCCTTTGCCTGACAAGTACAGCGAATGCAAATGTGGTTGATGCTGGGTACAACTGGCTCTGTAAATCACTGCCCCTGCAGTCAGGCTCTGCTAACCCACAGCTACAGCAACACCACACCTGCTCCTTGCCTCTCCTCTGGGTCTGAAGCTCTGAACACAGGGAAATGCTTTGGCAAGGTGCATTGTGAAAGAATTACCTTTTTCTTGCCTGTTACAGTCCATTCCTTCAGTACTTCACTGGCGTTGCCTGGAACAAAAGGCAGGGGTGAGGCTCTCCCTTGGAACACTCCCCACAGCTCACAGTCAGTGCTTGCAGGGACTGGTTTCAGTTTTGCTTTGGGAATAGAGTTTCTCCCTTTGAACACAGTCCCAGTGTTAAAAACCAAGGAAAAGCCACCCCTTCCCTCTGGCTTTGTCCACGAAGGCTGAGGGAGCTGAGATGCTGCTGAGCTCCATCTCAGCTCCCTGCTGGGCTCTCCCCAGAGACCGCCTGTCAGGAGGCTGCTCACACCTCCTGCAGGCCAGAGGCTGGCAGGGATGGGCAGAGCAGACAGAGCTGCAGAGCCCAGCACTGGCACCTCCCCAGGGCAGCAAATGCACCCAGCCAGGCCCAGACAAAGTCCCTTGTGTACTTCCACTCTGTACACAGGGACAAGAGCTCCTGCTCTCACCAAACCTGTACCTCAAGAGCCATCAACCGCTTATCTCTGACCCCAGGAACACACCCAGCTAAGGAGGATCCCCGTTAGGTGTCTGTGGATGTGCTGAGCCCCCCAGGCCACCAGCCACAGGTACCTTCCATGAAGGCTTGCACCGTCTTGTCCACGCAGTTGTCGAAGTGCTGCAGCACGAGCACAATCTCATTGTTGCTCCTGTTGGGGACAATGGCTCTCACAGCGCTGATCTGCAGGGGACAGAAGGGGACATGGAGAACCTGTGTGCTTCATCCCACCCAAACCATACCCAGGGACCCCCCATACACCACTGAGCCTGAGTAAAACCTGGCTTTTGATGGAGTGAGCTCCTGGCCAGCACCATACTTCCCTTGGGAGAGATGGGGATACAGCACCAGGAGCTCCCCAGCACAGGGCACTCATTTACCTTCTCCTTCATGTTTTCGAAGGTTCCTCCCTGGGCCAGCACCGTGTTGGACTGAACATCAAAAACAAAGCCAGATGGATCTGCAGAGGGAAAGCAACGGGAAAGGCTCTTCTGAGCACCAGGCACCAGAGGTGGAGCTCAGCTCCAAGCTGCTGCTTTGCAAGAGCCTACAAGTGAAGGACCAGGCTCTGCCCAGCCAGGTAGAACACGCTTTGCCAATGCCCTCCTAACCCTAAACTGATCCAGAGTCAGCTCTGGGTCAGTTTAACCAACCATGGAGCAAAGGAGCTTGCTGAGGCAGAGCTGCTCCCACTCTATGTCCATACTCATCCCAGCCCAGCACTAAGGAGTTAAGAGCAGCCTGGGAGCCTGGAGCAGTGGTTAAGAGTCCCCTCCACCTGCAGATACAAATAGCAAGCAGACTGATAAATGGGCTGGAAGATCCAGCAGCTTGTGTTCCTGCCAGCCACAATCTCCAAGGTAATGCTTAAATGTTCCAGGAGAGACCCACAACAGACAGGCATCACGCCAGCTCCAAGGCCCACCAGTGGGGCACATCAATCTGAGACCCACATGAGCTCCTGGTGCCACAGGGGCTGCAGGAAAGGGATCCTACAACACAATGTGCTTCCAAGCAGTGGCTCACTGCTGGGGAGGGTTCTCTTGCACCCTGATGCCTTGAGCCCTACATGGAGCTGGGGAGAAACCAGAGGAAGCTCCTCAGGTGGCTTTGGGAAGCACCAGGGGAGGGATATGTGCCACAGGGCCGCTATTCCCAGCTGCTGATCCATATTCTTCCCCCCACCTCCTCTAAATAAGCAGGACGCTCTTCCGAGACACCCCATTGACTTCCAGAGACATTGATGTAGCATTTAAAACAGCTGCCTCCAAGCCCTGCCAGAGCCGAGCATGATGGAAAGGTCAGGCTCTTGTGAGGCTGCACACGAGCAGTTCAATCCTTCCTCGTCCATCCTTCCCCAGGAGCACAATTCCCTCCAGCTCCCCAAGCCCAAATTCCTAACTTCCAGCCCCTCATCTCAGTGGCTTTGCCAGCATTGAGAACAGCGATCTTCCCTCAAAATCCCTTTGGAGCTGCCTCCAAGGATGTAGGAGCAGGGAATATGAAGCTCTGCCCATCCTGAGCTGCTTCCACTCAGCTCTTTCAGGGCCGGAGCTCAGCCCCAGTCCTGTGGATGGGAAGGTGTTTGTCATGCACGGATCCACCCGACACTGCCCCTGAGCACCCATAAACGGGGCTCTGCTGTGACACTGGGCATGTGCAGGAAGGATGGAATGTTAAATACCAGCACCGTGGGATCCCGGCCCCCAACACATTCAAATCCCATCCCATGGGATAGAAGAGGCTCCTGACCAAAGCTCAGGCTCTGTGTCCATCAGGCTGACCCCTCTGCATTACCCTACATCCACACTGAGCCCGAGGGATGGTGCCCATAGCCCCCACTGCTTCCCTGCTCCCACTGCATCCTCCAGGCACCCAGGTGGGAGGAATCCCAAAGCATTTCCTCCAGTGTTGCAGTGCTATTTATTGAAGTAAGCAATGCAGGATCCTTGCAGCTCCCCTGGGACCTTTGCTCTATGAAACACTCCATCAGCTCTTAGGGAAACTCCTTTAAGCCCCGAAGAGCAGCGTCAACTGGAATTTCTCCCACATTTGGGGTTTTGTGGCTCTAGCCAAAACTTTCCCAAAGACCCATCCCCATTCCCAAATTCCTGCTTTCCAGCCAGTGAAACAGCTCCTCAGTGCACCCCTGGGAGCAGGAGCCCATGTGCTGCTTCCCTCAGGACCTGCCGTGCCCAAAGTGTGGCTGGATGTGACCTGACTGCTTTCGTCCTCTGCACAGATCTGATGAGTAAAGAGTGAGTAACCTCCAGCAGCACTGAGCCCTGCACAGCTGCACCACTCAGAGCTGAGCTGTTCATCGCTGTGCTCATGGCACTGCTGGACCAGGGGGGCTCCCATCCCTTCCACAACTGCTGCATTATTCAAAGTGGGCCTGGCTGGCTCCTCTTTCCCAACACTTCCTCCAGTCCTTTGTTCTGCTGCCAAGGGGCTTTGTTCCGCTTCCAGAACAAGCCATTCCTTACCTGAGCAGCAGCAAAGCTCCCTGGCAGAGGGCTGGGAATAGCTCCTTGCCTGCATTAACATTCCAAAGCAGCAGGAAAGTGGTCATTGGCAATTCAAGGCCAGGCAGGAGGCTTGGTTTAACCCTCACTTCCCCTCAAGGCCTGGTGCTGGAGAGCAGCAGGACAAAGCCTTGAGCATCCTGCTCTGTGTCATAGTCCAGATCCCTTCACTTTCCTTCAGGAGCCCTCCAGGTGTTTGCTCCGTGCTGCTCTCCTTCAGCCAGACCCCCAGGATCAGCTTCCCATGATCCCTCTCCCTGTTCCCCACCAGGACCCATTATTCCCCTCCTGGTCCTCCTGTTTGCCTCTTGCCAGGCTCCGCTCCCAGCATCGTTCCATCTTCCTCATGCTCCTGAAGCTTCCAGGAGCACAAGGAACAAGCAGCACCTTCCAAACCCACTCCCACATCATCCTACCCAGTTGCCACAGCTGCTCCTCAAGGCTCTGAACCCACCAAGGGCTGGGCTGTCCGAGGACACAGCTCCTCAGTTAGGCAGCGTTGCTACGGAGAACAAAAGCTGCTCGGATGCAGACGATGGGAATTGTCAGCCTCATTCCCTTCAATTATTAATTAGGAGCCAGTTCAAATAGAAGGAGAAGCCACAAACCCCCTTGCTCCCCCCAGCACCACACAGTGGGATTAATTCTCCACTCGGGACAAAGCTCATCCCTCCCTGGAATACACTGCCTGGGGCAGGAGCAGCTTTGCCAGAGGAAGAGGCAAACCAGGGAGGACAAAGCAAGGAGAAAAGCTGCTCTCAACCTGCTTCTTGTCCTTTTCCACGGGGAAAAGGGATTGAAAGAGGTCAAGTTTGGATCAGGGAGCTGAGCTTGCCCATCCCAAGCTTCCCAGTTGGATTCCTGGCAGGACAAGGGCCAAGGCAGGAATGGGGTTTTTGTAGAGCTGATCCCATATGGAACTCATAATTCCTCATGAAGGATCCAGAATTCCCTGTGAGGGACCTCTTGGGTTCCCCCTGCCCTGGGGCCAGAAGGCATCAACTGGGGACCCCAGTCCAATGCATCCAAAGGGCTCTGCAGCCCTGCTGGATCCTGGTTTTCCTCTCCCACCTGCACCCGTCATGTACCCAGTGGGATTCAGGAAGACGATCCCTGTCCAAGCACACATGAAATGCTGCTGAAGCTGTCACCAGGAGGCTCGGAGCTGTCACCAGGGAGGTGACAAGGAGCTGCAGCAGCTCTGATGGGGACCCAGCAAACCCAATTAACCCCTTCCCTAATGGTGAGCTTAGGAATCACTGGTGCCCATTGCAGCGTTCCATGGCTCTTACCTCTGGTGTTTTGCTTCCTAGACATTTCCAGGCACACGGGAAGGGGGAATGACAACAGCAGCAGAATCCTCACCCCCGAGCAATGGATCTGAGTGGGAAGCAGCAGGGATCTGGGATGGGATGGTCAAACAGGGTCTGGGGTAGCAGCTGCAATCACTGTGCTTCCTGGGAAGAGGAGCTCCTGGTCAGGAAGGCTTCCCTGGCAAAGGGAAAGTCTCAGGGTCTGGAAAGGAAAGAAATGGGAATATCAAGGAAGGAAAGGGTTGAAGTGATGCTCAGGACACCCCCAAGCTTCTTAGGAAGGGAATCAGTGTCAAGCAGGGAAAGGGAGGGATGTGAAACAGCACCAGGATCCAGGTGCAATTCCAACAGGCTCCATTCCAAGCTGCTTTAAACCAGTGCCTAAGGAAGGAGGGATGAACCCCCTGGAACAGCAGCGTTCTCATCAGTTTTTCAATGCCCTTTCCCTGCTTAATCCAAGCAAGCTGGAGCCCAAACCTGCCCTGTCCATGTGGAATTACAGCATTCCCTGTGCCAGCCCTGACTAAGGGAGGCAGTGAGAGGCTGGTGACAGGTTAAACAAAGAACAAGAGGATCCATAAGGTAAGGAAACAATGGAAGGGGAGGATCCGGCCCTGCACAAAGCTTCAAAGCTGGAAGCAAAATGGGAAAAAATAGGGAAAACCAGGGAAAAGCCACCCCCAAGCACTGGCCATTGGATGTGAGGAATGCAGCGAGGCTCCTGGCACACAGGAACTGGCCTCAGTGCGGCAGGTTCAGCTCCAGGGTCCAAACCCAGACATTCCCATCATTGGGATCTTATTTGCTCCAGGATAGTTTTGAATCCCTGCCCCTGAAACTCCAAATCCCAGAGCACAAAAAGGGATTTTTACCTGCCAAGAATCCCAGAACATTCCCAGATAAATCCTTTCATTCCTTCAGAGGCACCAAATCCCCCCCTGGGAAACACGATGGCCATTCAGCTCTGCTCCTGCTGGGAATTCTGTGCGGGATCAGGCACGGTTCGGAGCTCAGAGCTCGCTCCGAGTAGTTTCACTTCCCACTGTGGCTGCACCGGGAATGGCTCCAGAGGTGGGAGATAAGGGCGGGTGGGGAAGGTGCCCTGTGACACCGGAGCTCTGTACCTGATCCCAGGCTGAAAAGCCAATCCCAAAGCACTTTAGCAGCCCAGAAAGGGAGTTTTCCCTGTTCCAAAGGGGACAACTAAACCGTGCTGAAGTCCTGTGGTGGGAACAAACATAGAACGGGCTTGGAATTACTCCTTGGCAAGCTGGATTCCAAGCATGGGAGTGATACCAGGCTGGCAACCAAAGCCTACAGGGATGCAAGGATGGGAAGATGCAGCCCATGGAAAGAGCCCCCTGTTACCAACACAGGAAAAGTTCAGCAGATCCCATTGGAAACAAACGTTCCCGTTAACGGCACAACCAGTGGCTCCTTTGGGAAGCAGGAAAAGCTCCAGCACTTTAGAGGCAGCAGGAAAGAGCTGGGTTCGGGATCAAACACAGCAGCTTCTCCCACTCCAGCAGCCGACTCTGGAGCTCAATGGCTCCCTATGGAAGGGAAAGGGATGAACAGGGAACAGTTTGTCTGGATTTGCGTTTAGGAGGCTGTGGAAGAGCTTTTTGCTGGGAAATGGGGAATTCTGAGAGGGAATGTGCTGCCAGAGGGGTTTCACATCCACACGGTGCAGCAGCACCTGGCTCTGGGGCTCAGCAGCCACTTCACTTCCCGGTTTTTATCTCCATGGAGCTCATCCAGAGCCACTCCTAGAGCCATCCCAGAACCATTCCCAGAGCATGTCCCAGAGGAGAAATGCTCCAGGGTGTAACTGAGCACTGTGAATACAACCCCATTGTCCAAGCCTCCAGCACCTCAGGAATGCGGGAGCTTCCCCAGCCCTGAATCCCTCCTGTAGGGAATTAACTCCATTCCCAGCCTGGGCCAGCTCCAGAAGGGACAGTTCCATTGGGGATACCTGGATTTATTCTACCTGCCATAGGACACAGGAAGTTTTAGCTGCAGATCCCAGTTCACGCACACACTCACTCCAATAGAGCCTCCATCCTTCCTGCTCCAAGAACTTTTCTTCCCTGAAACAGGCCACGGATCATTCCCATTGGAATCCCACATCCAGGAGCAGGGAACTGCAACCTGGGGATGGGGTTTTATCCCCTCAAACCCTTTCCCAAAGCTCCTTCCAGCAAACGCCGGCCGCACTGGAGCAAGGCACTGGCATGAACCAGCCTTTCCCTTTGGATGTGGCCTTTCCTGCTGCTGGAGGAAGGATTGGGAATGATACAATGACAAGAACCATCTGAGGATGAATACAATCAGGTTCTCAGTACCCCTCATGGATCTGGGGAAGGCAGTTCCTGGTGTTTCCTTGGGAAGCAGCACGAAGCTGGAAGACAACAGGCTATATCCTGATTAAATTCCCACTTTCCATGTCCCTGCTCCCACTGCGCTATGCCCAGGCATTCACAACTCCCAACCATGCCCCTCTCAGCCTTCACTGGCCAGCACTTAGGGCAAAAAGAAGGAACAGGATGGATTCCCGAGGGGAAAACACAAGGAAACACCGCGATACATCCCAATGGTGCTTCCCAACACTGGGATCCAGCTTCCAAAGCCCACACAGCGCTCGGAGATGCCTGAACAAGGAGCAGAGCGGGGTCAGGGCTCCTTGGGCAGCATTCCTGCTGGGATGCTGTTGCCACACTCAGATTCCACAAACTGGGAATCACCGGTGGGATCAAGATCCTCGGTACCCTCAGAGAGACGTGGACACACTTCTCCCCAGGGCTGGGAACAGGGGTTGGAGGGGGATCCCTGCTCCCCATGGAGCGGATGGGGCTGGAGGGGGGGTCATCTCCATCACCCCCCCCCCCACAGCACCCCCATTACCCCCATAACCACCCTCAAAGCCGCTCCCCCCACGGCCGCCCCACCGAGGCCTCCCCGGCCCCAGTAGGCGCTCAGGGCCCACCCGGTGCCCACCCGCGGCCCTGGCCCCGGTGCCGCCCCCCCTCACCTCAGACCGCCGCGATGCACCGGGAGGGGGGCGGAGGGCCGCGGCCCGGCAGGAGCCCTGAAGCCGCCCTACAACCAATCAGGA
Source organism: Melopsittacus undulatus (assembly GCF_012275295.1). Lineage (NCBI taxonomy): Eukaryota > Metazoa > Chordata > Aves > Psittaciformes > Psittaculidae > Melopsittacus > Melopsittacus undulatus. Next base: position 2,473,438 of record NC_047547.1, on the reverse strand, counting down.
CGCGGCCACCGCTCGCCAGCCAATGGCGACGTGGGATCTCCGCAAAGCTCCCGCCCCCCTCCAATGAGAGAGGGGGAAAGGGCCGGCTTAGTCCGCCCTCCTGGTCCGCCAGCCTTTCAGATGCGACGCCCGGGCCGGGCCGAGCGCTTCTGGCCAATGAGAGGGGAGCAGGGAGCCGCGGCGCGAGGAGAGTTCTGCCTCGCCAGCCAATGGAGAAGAGGCCCTGCCGACCGAACAGCAAAAGTCCCGCCCACCCACGCCAGGAAAGGCGGGACCAACCTCCGCAGAGAGCCAATCGGATCCAGGAGGGACGGGCCGGGGCGGGGCCGCCGGTGCCGAACGTGGACGGAAACAGCCGAGAGCCGCCGCCCTGAGGCGGAAACACCCGAGTGCTGTCCGGGAGCGGCCGAAGGCGGAGCGGGGCCATGGGGGGAGCGGCTGAGCCCGGGGCTGCGGGTTCGAGACCCCGCTCTGCCTGCACAGGCCCGGAGCTGCCGGGTGCGCAGGGAACGGTGGATCCCCGTGGGCAGACCGCGTGCACGGTGTTCACGAGCCCGGGGTCACCCCCCCGTGCATCCCAGGGGCCCCACCCCTCGCTCGTGTCGCACCAGAAGGAACCGGGCAGCAGAGAGAGGCACACTCGTGTTCAGCCGCCCCGGCATCAGCCCGGGGCTCTCCGGGGCCCCGCCAGCTCCTCGTAGGCCTCCAGCAGCTCGATGAAGCGCCGCTCGGCCTCCTGGGCACGGTGCCGGTTGTGGTCCGGGTGCCAAAGCTTCACCAGCTCCCGGTAGCTCTGGTGCACGGCCTCTATGGAGGAGCCGGGTGGGAGACCCAGGACCTGCGGGCGAGAGGGGACTGCGGGGACCTGACCTGCTCCCGGGGCCGCACGGGTACCTCCAGCAGCCGGAGGGGACCCTAGAAAGGGGGGGTGTCCCCCTCAGGGCACGGCAGCCACGGAACCCCATGGACCCCGCAGCCCCCTCCTCTGCCCGGTACCCAGCGCCGCATCCCGCACCTCAAACGCCCTCCGCTGCCGCTCGCTCCCTTCGACGCCGGTGCCGCATCCCCGGGAGCTGCCCCCGAAGCCCAGGACCTCGGCCAGGAGCTGCCCGGTGCGCAGGGGCAGGAGCAGGAGCTCGGTGACCGCCCGGGCCAGCGCCAGCGCCCCGCTGAGCCCGCGGCAGGCGAGCGGCGCTGCGAAGGCCACGAGTGCCAGCACCAGGCGGTAGAGCCGGGCTCGCAGCCGGGGCCGCGGAGCCCCACGGGGCCGGTAGCGCCGGTGCCGCTGGGCGGCGATGGCAGCGGCCACGCTGATGGGCAGCGGCCCCAGCACCCGGCCCTGGAACAGGAAAGAGGCGGCGAAGGCTGCGGCCACCGTGCGGGGCGCGTCCGATGTCTGGTCCCCCACAGAGGCCACCAGCTGCACCCCGAGCCCCACGGCCAGGGGCTGCGCCAGCACGGCCGGAACCCCCGGCAGCCCCAGCGCTGCCGCTAGCCCGAAGTACACCCCCACCAACACCTGGCCAGCCAGGCGCAGGGTGCTGAGCGCCGGTACCGGCCCAGTGCGGGCCACGGGAGCCCCGTTGGCCGTCGCCACCCAGCTCGGCAGGTGCCACGCATCCCAGAGCCACCCGGCGCCGAAGCCGCCCAGTGTGAGCATCCAGAGCAGTGCGTGGCTGTCCCGGCCCAGGTAGAGGTGGTGCAGGCCCAGTGGCCCTCCAAGAGCCCACAGGCCATAGGCCACCAGCAGCTGCTTGGCCATGGTGTGTGTCACCGCCCTGGGGTGCACCAGCAAGGCCACGGTGTTTGGCACCCTGTGGGGTGGATGGTGCAATCAGGGACCCTCGGGTCGTGCTGTGTCCCCCCCCAAAAAGACCCCTCCAGTGGGGTCCTATGTGCCCATTCAGGACTGTGCAGACTAACATGGCTCCCATGTGCCCACCCACGATAGTGCCTCTCCACCCAGCACCCACCAGGCCCACCCAGTGCCCCATAAACCCATCCAGAACCCCATGAACCCACCCAGAACCCCATGAACACACCCACGGACACATAAGCCCCCCCTGACCCCTATCCTGACCCACCTCTCCCCATGGAGGTCCCGTGGTGCCGCTCCCCTGACAGACTTTGCCCCGCAGCATCGGGCAAAGGGCACCAGCAGCAGTGCTGGGACAGAGGGTGGGGGGCAGCCCCACAGCAGCCCCACAGCCCCCCCGGAGGCACCAGGTGCAGGGTGGACTTGAGCCCCCCCTCGTGCAGCCGCTGTTTGCTCAGCGCCGCCGTGTTTGCCGGGATTAACCGGCTGCAGCCGCCAATTTGGGCTCATCCATTATTAACGGCCCTGCAGCCGTCCTGCACCGGGGGCTCAGCACTGGGGGGGCTAAACCCCTCCAGGCTCATAACCCCACAGCGACGCAGCCGATGGACTTTGGGGTGTGTCTCCCCACTATGTGCTGTGCCGGGGCTGGAGGGGGCCCCCAGCACTGGGGTGGGGGGACGAGAGGCAGGATGCTGGTGGCAATGGGGTGATGCTGCGGTGGAATGGGGGCAGAAGGGAGATGCTGTGAGCAACGGGGGAGATGCTGGGGGCTATGGGGGGATGCTGGGGGGGCAATGGAAGGATGCGGTGAGAAATGGGAAGATGCTGTGAGCAATGGAGGATGCTGTGAGCAATGGGAGGATGCTGAGAGGCAATAGGGAAGATGCTGCCCGTCAGGACGCGCTGACAGCGCCCCCCCGCGCAGCCCGCCCCGCCTGGCTGCCTCCTTGACAGCGGGTCCCAGCGGCCCCAGCCCACGCTTCGCTGCCTGGCGCGGGGGGGCTCAGCCTCATCACCCTCAATAGGGGACCCCCCCGTGGCTGGGGGGGCTCTTCAGCCCCCAGGATGCCTCCCAGGACCCCTCTGTTGCAGCACAGGATGGATGGGAGAGGTGGGGGGAGAGGTCTCACATCCTCATTGATTCCTTTAAGTAACCCCAATTCCAAACGTCAGGTTTGGCTCCAGCGCTGGGGGCGGATGGAGCCCGCCAGTGGCTGCAGCTCCGTGTGCCCACAGCCGTGTGTGTGGGGCTGCCCCTGGGGTGCCCCAGTCCTGGGGGGCCATGGGGGTCTCCAGGTGATTGGTGCCATTGGTCATCTGCAGCCACCAGCACTGGTGTCATCGACCCCTGGAGTGCCCCTGTGAGCTGAAGCATCTGTCACCACGTGGGGACACGGGCACCAGGCTGGGGACATGCCAGGGACCATGGCCAGGGCCTCATCCTGCCGTGTCCTCACATACATGTCCCAATTCACCTGTATCCCCATGCACATGTGCCCTGATGCACATCTACATCCCACTGCACACACATGTCCCGCTGCGCACACATGTCCTAATACACACACGTATCCTGATGCACACATGTCCCAACGCACACCCGTGGTCCCCTGCAGCACATCCCCACACGGCCGCCCCATTCACACGCTGCCAGAGCTGGTTGAAGGCTTCCGGCACCTCTCTCGTGTTGCTGCCTTGTCACTTGGCTGGTAATTAATGCCAGCGCTGGGGCTGGGGTCCCTCCGGGCTCGTCCATCACTGCCAGCCCCGGCTGCGCCACGGCCCTAGTCCCCCCGCGCTGCTCTGAGGGGGATTTGCTATGTATTAGCTGCTGATGCACATTAATACATTAAGGATGTCAGCGGTGCAGCCCAGCTAATTGTCTGATTTAAATGTCTATTTGTCAGTGCCCGGCTCAGGTGGGCATGAGCCGAATCCCCAATGAGCCCCCGGCCCCATAGCGTGGGGGGCAGCGCCACACAGGGGGATGCACAACCCCAGGATACTGCGGTGCAGGGCAGGGGGCAAACGGCCCCCCCTGTCCCCCGGCCACCGCTTTAATTGCCGCCCGGGTGGGATGGATTTCTCTGCCTGACATCTCCTGCATCCGTAATAAATGCCACTTGTCCAGAGAATTAATCCGGGCCGGGCCGCAGCCATCCATCCATCCAGGCAGCGCCGGCACGGACAGCCCCGCCGCACGGCCCCCGCCAGAGCAGGAGGGCACGGCACATCAATTCCCCCCTTGGGAATTCCCCCTTCCACAGGGATGCCCCCCCCGCCCCGAAGCCGGTGATGGGATGAAACCTTGCAGCACGTAGCAGTGGCTGGGTAGTACTGTGTATGTGTGTGCCACCTCCAATGTGGGGCAGCTCTCAGCAGTGGCTGTGGGGCTGGAGATCAGCCCTATCCCAGGGAGGGGTGGACACAGAGAACTGGGATGTGACCCTCCCAGCTCCATTCAACGCAGAGGCTGCTGCTTTATTGTCGCTGCTCAAGGACAATTTGCATCCCACCTGGGTGGCTTTATTGCCACCAGGGCCTGGATGGAGCATGCAGCCGCATCCAGCCATCCATATCCATCGGCATGAGGCTCACTCTGCCACTCAGTGGGGAGGGAAGCGCTTGGGGAAGCCATGGGGAGAGGAAGGATGATGTCCCCTGGGTGCCAGGGATCGTGCACCGGCCGCTCTGGACCATGCACCAAGCAGCACCGGCGCTGCATGTGACCCTGCGGGGGCTGCACGGCTGCTCCACAAGCCGGTGGGTCCTCGGGGGCCCCGGAGGCAGATGGTGACCGTGGCTGTACCGGCGCCGCTGTCCCCGAGCCGGGTGATGCATTTATTCATGCTCCGCTCTGCCGGCTCGCTCCGGGCTCTGCGGTGCGGGACGTGTCCGTCCCAATCGGGATGACCGCAGCAGCGCCCGTGCCCTGCGTGGGGGCAGCGGGAGCAGCCGGACCAGGGAACTGAGGCTCGGTGCGGGCGGAGGGACCCCACGACGGGGCCCCCTCCCTCCACCCCCCGGTCCCCGGTAATTAGCGGCAGGGCTTCCCCTCGCGGCTAATTAACGCGCTGATGCTGCTCGTTAACGTCAATCGGTGGCGGTGGGACTCGGGGGGCTCCCGGGGGCACCGGGGCTCCCGCTAGGGAGAGCTGGGGAGCGGCTGCGGCCTCTTGATTTGTTGCACAAACATTGTCGGGATCGCATCGATCCCCCGCAGAACGGGGCCATAAATCCCGGCAACAGCCCGGGATCGATCGGCGGCCGCTGGAGCCGCCGGCCCGGCCTGGAGAAGCAATGGGATGAATCTTGCACATGGAGTATGCACGGGCACGCACACACATGCACAGAGCATGCACATGCATAGGTATGAACACACATGCACTGAACATGGACATGCATAGAGCATGCACAGGCATAAAAACACATGCACTGAGCATGCACACACACGCACACAGCATTCATACACATGCGCCAAGCATGTGTATGCATGCACACAGATGCGCTGAGCACGCACATGCATAGAGCATGCACAGGCATAAACACACATGCACGGAGCATGCACACAGTAGGCACACAGCCATGCACACACCTGCACTAAGCAGGCACATGCACACACACTCCCCCCGCATCCCCAGCTCCAGCCCCCCGGTGGTACCGGAGGCACCGGAGAATCCCCGGGTCTCAGTCCCCATCCTGGGGAGGGACCGGACTCCCCGACAGAGGCCCCCCCGGCCGGGGGGGTCCCAAACCCAGGCCACCGGTGGTGCATGGCAGGGGTGCTCTGTGCACCCCCAGTCCCTCACCCCCTCCCCATCCCCCTTTGCACAATCCCTGCCCCCGCCGCGCTCCCGTCCCTCCCCCACCCCCCTCCCCGCCCTCGCCGTGCCCGGTGCCGTCGAGCGGGGCGGGCGGAGCGGGGCTGCGGGCGCGGTGCGCTGCGGGCGGCGGCCCCGGCACGTGGCTCCCGGCGCCGCGGGCGGCAGGTACCGGAGGGCACCGGCTGTGGGGGGGGTATGGGAGCTGTGGGGACTCTGCTGCGGGCCCGGGTCTCGCGTCCCCGGGGACCATGAGTGGGGCGAGGGGGGGGCTCCCGGAGAACCGCCCCTGGCGGCGCTGCCCGTCCCCGTCCCTGCGCCCGTCCCCGCCGGTGCGCACCGGGAGAGCGGTAGCGCTCCGGGGCTGCTGCCGGGGAACGGAGTCCCGCTCCCGCGAGAGGGGTGCTTGCTCCCGGGCAACTTGGCGAGAAGTTGCCCCGCGCGTCCCCGCGGCTCCATCCCGGCTCCGGTCTCGGTTCTTTCCCGGCTCCATTCCGCTGTCAGCTCCTTCCCGGCTCGGTCCCAGCTCCTTCCCGGCTCGGTCCCGGCTCCATCCCGGCTCGGTCCCGGCTCCATCCCGGCTCGGTCCCGGATCCATCCCGGCTCGGTCCCGGCTCCGGTTACATCACCAGCTCCTCCACCAGCTCAGGTCCTGGCTGCTGTAGGAGCTCCGATCTCTACTCTGTCCCCGGCTTTGATTTTAGCCCCTTCCTCAGCTCCACTCCTGGTTCCATCACCGGCTCTGCTCTCTTCCCCTTCACCAGCGCAAGCCCTGGTTCCATCCGCAGATCCACTCCTGCTCCTGGTCCCATCCTTGTCCCCGGCACCAGCCCTGCTGCTGTCACCATCCCTGTCCCTGTTCCCATCCCCATCTCCCGCCCCGCTGCTGTCCCCAGCCTGGCTGCTCTTCCCAAGCCCATCCCCGTTGTTGTGACCATCCCTATCCTTACCCTCATCCCTATCCCCATCCGCATCTCCATCCTCATCCCTGTCCCCACTGGGACTTGAGGATCTCGGTGGGCGGCCGGGTGCCGTCCATCCCCCCAGCATCACCATTGCACCCAAGGGCGACGAGGACCTGCTGGCACTGGCGGCGTCGCGGCTGAGCCGGCGGAAGCGGGTGGCCGGGGCAGCTGTTGGCGTGGCCATGGTGCTGGTGCTGCTGGTGGCCATCCCGCTGCTGGTGCACAGCTCCAAGGCGGCCGCACACTATGAGATGCTGGGCAGCTGCCGTATGGTCTGTGACCCCTACCCCGAGCTGCCCGTGGCCTCCCCACCGCCCTTCCTGCCCGGTGCCAAGGGTGAGCCGGGCCGCAAGGGCCGTGCTGGGGTACGGGGACCCCCAGGGCCACCAGGACCACGGGGGCCACCGGGTGAACCGGGCCGGCCAGGGCCACCAGGGCCACCGGGGCCGGGTCCTGGGGGGTACATCCCCTCCTTCTACAGCCCCAAGATCGCCTTCTATGCTGGGCTGCGGAAGCCCCACGAGGGCTACGAGGTGCTGCGCTTTGACGATGTGGTCACCAACGTGGGCAATTACTACGAGCCCTCGAGTGGGAAGTTCACCTGTCCCCTTCCCGGCATCTACTTCTTCACCTACCATGTCCTCATGCGTGGTGGCGATGGTACCAGCATGTGGGCCGACCTCATGAAGAACGGACAGGTACAGGCTGGGACCAGCACTGGTGCCACCACCATGACCACAGCTCCCGTCAGTATCCCCCATCCTGCTTCCTCCCACCTGGTCCCTTGCCCTGTTCCAGCCTGGCTTTGGTTATCTCCATCCAGCTCTTCCAGTCCCATTTCCCCCATCTCAGTTTTCCCCATCCCAATTTCCTCCATCCCAGTTCCCCCACTCTGTTTCACCTATCGCGCTTTTCCCATGTTGTTTACTCCCACCCTGCTTTTCCCATTGTTTTCCCTTAAATCTCCATCTCTCCATCCTGGTTCTCATTCCTGACCCCCCTATCCAAGCTCCACCCATCATGATTCCCCCCACCACACACATTCCATTTCCACCATCCAATTCCCTCAGCCTAATTCCCATCCTCTTCTTCCCGTCCCTCTTCCTCCATCCCATTTTCCCCTATCCCAGCTCCCCCAGTAGCTCCATTCCCACCTCCCACCCATCCCATTCCCCCTCTGGGACCATGGGGTGACGGGCGGAGCACCTGCCCACCTTTGGGGACATGAAACCCCCATTCTCGGGGCTCCTGCTGCAGGTGCGGGGGGGGGGGATGGGGGCACGCTCCCTCAGGAGCACCGGGCTCGGGGTGGGGGGGGACCGGTCTGTGCTCCCCCGGCCTCTCCCTTTATGGCGGCGCAGCTCCTGCCCTGGACACTTCCCTTTTATTATGGGAGAAACAAGGATGGATCCAGCAGGATCAATGGCGGCTCCATCACCTCCCCGGGGCACTCATGGTCCCGGGGCTCCCCGGTTGAACACCGACAGTGAGACCCACGCGAGCGGTCGGGGGGGGGGGTTCTGACCCTGTGCCCTCCCAGAGCAGGTTGGGAGCAGGGGGGGGATCATCCCCCGGCTCTGCAGCACCGGGGCACAGCGTGACCTTGAGCCGGGGCTGAGCAGGGCGGGGGGGTCCTGGGCACAGTGTGACGCAGACAGAGGGGCTCTGATGACGGTGTCCCCCATCCCCCAGGTCCGGGCCAGCGCCATCGCACAGGATGCGGACCAGAACTACGACTACGCCAGCAACAGCGTCATCCTGCACTTGGACGTGGGGGACGAGGTCTTCATCAAACTGGACGGGGGCAAAGTGCATGGCGGCAACACCAACAAGTACAGCACCTTCTCTGGGTTCATCATCTACCCCGACTGACCCCCCGGGGCTCCTCCCTTTCAAACCCACCCCCATCAGTGCTCCGTGTCCCCCTCCCCGCATGCAACACCCAAGGGTGGCATCAGGGTGTCCCGGTGCTGTCCCCATCCCCGCAGCTGATCGTGGGGCATCATGACACCCCCCAATAAAGCACTCGGGGTTCGGATGCGCAGTGGCTGCCGCCACCTCCATGGGGGGCACACACACTGAGCCGCTGTGACGAGCTCCACACCGATGGGAGGAACCCCTCGATGTCGCCTTCCCCATCACCCCCCCGGAACACAGGGACAGCGACAGCCCCCCGAGGCGGGGTCACGCTGCGGACCCCGCAGCCCATATCCCCATCCTTGTCCCCGCATGGCATTGGGCCGGTGCTGCCACCTCCCGGCCGGCCTCCGAAGGACACGGGTAGGACCGGGGCTGTGGGGGGACCCCGGGAAGGGATGCCGGGGATGGGGGCTCACAGCACGGGACACCCCACACCGGGGGGGGGGGGGGGAAGCGGGGTTATCTTCTGAGCGACCGCATAGAACCGGGGCGGGGCTGCTGCTGAGGTGGGGGAGGGGGGTGGGGGGGAACCCTCCTCTTCAGGACCTCCCGTACCCCCGGCCCCGGTTCTCGCCCGTCCCGTTTCACCGTGAGCGCTGCCCCTGTTTATAAACACCGCCAACGCCAATGAATCGCCCCGCGGCCCAGAAATGACCAATCAGCGGCGGCACCGCGCGCAAGTACCCGTCTGGGATTGGTGGAGCGCCCCCAGTCCTCCCAGCGATAGGCTGATATCAGCCTATCAGGTTGCGGGAAGGGAAGACGCTGATTATAGAGCGGGGAGTAGAGCGCCGCCCGGTGGCCCCGCACCGGTAACGCACCGCGGTGAGGGTGCAAGCCCCGGGACCCCCCCGCACCTCCGCGCGTGACTCGGTCCCTCCGCGCCACAGCCTTTATTGGGGGGGGATCCGAAGCGTGTCCTGGACCCCGCGACCCCCGGAGGCGGGGGGGGGGCACTCGGTGAACGTTCAATACAGACGAGGGGTGGGGGGGGGGAGGCAGAAATAGCAATGAATAAGGGGGGCACAAGGCACCGGATGCATCGAGCCGCTGGGAGGGGGGGGCAGCCAGTGAAGCCTCCCCCGGACCCTCCATCACTGTCCCGGCTCCGCTCTCTGTCTGTGCGACTCCGTCACCACCTGCTGTGGGGGGACAAGGGGGGTTCAGGACGCAGATGGGGTCGACACCCCACGTAGGGACAGCCCCAGAGAGGGGGAGCCCCCTTATGCAGGGACAGGGCCCCCGAACCTGCCCGTCCCGTGTCTCAATGGTTTTGATGAGCACCATCCTCCGAGTCGGGCTCTGAACAGGCTCCAGCACTGGGGGACACAGAAGCCATGAGTCCCCTCCCGAGGCAGGGCACAGGGACCCACCTGCACCCTCATGGGGAAAAAGGACCCCCAAGGACACAATTGGGGCACCCCTGACCCCTCTCACCTGAGCTTCTCCCGCTGAAGGAGGTTGGAGGGTGTGGGGGGACGGTGATCCTGGTGGGCAGAAAGGGGGTGAGGGGTTGTAGGGTGTCACTGGTCACTGCTGAGTGACCCCATCACGGGTGGGTTGGGGGGCAGCAGCTCCCTCATCCTCACCCCATCCCTTGGCCTCGCCATTACCTCCAAGCTCCTGTAGGATAGGGGCTGCTCGTCCCCTGTGGAGCCCCCTCCTTCCCAGGAGATCCCATGGGGAAGTCAGAAGGGGGAGGCCCTCACCTGCTCTCCTCGCCCTCCAGCAGCTTGCGGTACGTGGCGATCTCGATGTCCAAAGCCATCTTGACGTTGAGCAGGTCCTGGTACTCACGGAGGTGCCGCGCCATCTCCTCCTTGAGCTGCTGCAGCTCCTGCTCCAGATGCTCCACCACATCCCGGTAACTTCCGATCTCCTCCCCAAACTCAGCCTCCATCTCCCGCATCTGCCGCTGCAGCGCCTCGTTCTGCTCGGGATGAGGATGCACTGCAGGGCCTGGGGCTGGGGTCCCCCCCAGAAGTGTCCCCCCGCCCGGGTCTCACCATGCTCTTCAGCCCGTCCACCTCACTGGTGAGGCTCTGGATCTGCCGCCGTGCCTCGTTCATCTCCTGCTTGGCCAAGCGCAGCGCCTCCTGGTTGCGGTTGGCTGCATCTGAGAGGTCTGCGAACTGCAGCACGCATTGGGGGGGTCAGAGCTATTGGGGTGCCCCGGACCCCAATCAGAGCCCCCCCGGCCCCGGGTACCTTGGACTTGTACCACTCCTCGGCCTCCTGCAGGTTCCTCACAGCGATGCTCTCGTATTGGGTGCGGATCTCCCGCAGAGCTGCTGTGAGCTCCGGTTTGCAGAGCTCCACAGGCGGCACTGGGCTCGGGGTGCTCACCTCCAGGTCCCGCAGTTCCTGGGGAGCACACGGGGGTCACGATATGTCACGACACAGCTCAGGGACCCTACCCGTGTCCCCCATCGCGACCCATGTCCCCATCGCACCTCCTCATGCAGCTTCCTGAGGAAGCCGATCTCATCCAGCAGCAGCTCCACCTTCCGCTCCAGCTCCAGGCGGGACAAGGTGGCATCGTCCACATCCTGTGGGCACGTCCGAGATGAGTTGAGAGGCAGCAGGGAGTGGATAGGCACCCCCAGACCACCCCGGGTCCCCCCCCCCTTAGTCCATGTGATGTATGGCCAGGGCCTTCACATGCGTGAGCAGCCTGGGGGTACATGGCACAGGGGAATGAGCACTGCATGAGCCCCCTCACCTTGCGGAACAGCACCAGGCTCTTCTCTGCATCCTCCCGCTTCTGGGTCTCATCCTGCAGCCTGGGGACAGCAGGAGGGGGACAAGGTGAGGTCCCTCCTGCAGCCCCCACTCTGCAGGCACACATGGATGGAGGAGTCCCCAAGCCTGAGCCATGGCAGGACCCCCACATCCTGCCCTGTCTCAAGGCCAAGACCCCACTATAGCCCCCCAGGACCCCTTGTTGAGCCACACTCCTCCCTGGGGGGGGTTCAGCCCCTCCCTTGGGCCCATCTCCCCCCTCAGTGCTTGTCCCTGTCCACTCCCAGTGCCCCCCCCCCCCCCGTGCCCCACCCTTTGCAGCGCCGGAGCTCCCCTTTCTTCTCAGTCTCTCCCAGTCCTCCCAGTGCTTTCTCCAGCCTTTCCCAGTCCTCCCCAGCATATCCCGATACACACTGCACTCCCCTCCCTGCAGCGTCCAGTGCGGCCCCCCCCTAACACCCCTGGTGTTTCCCAGTCCCACTGCACGTCCCTGGGTACCCGGGATCATTCCCCTGCTTCTCAGTAGGACCAAACACCCGTGCTTTTGTCATGGTCCTAGGGTTTGGTGGCCCAGTCTGCCTCTGCCCGGCTTAACAGTAGAACAAATCATCTGCTTTTGTCCCTTGTCAGTAGAACTAGCATCTGCTTCTTCCCCTTAGCAGTAGTCAATGCCCCGGCATGTCAGACACTTCACAGGAGACAACACCCCCATCTAAGCAAAGGAATCCTTTTAACCCCCTTGTACATTTTTCTCTGCATTACCCCCCTGTACATTGGCTAACCCTGTATCAATCTCCCCTTGTCCTCTCCAGCACATCCCAGTGCATCCCATGTCCCAGCGCATCCCTCGTCATAGCTCATCCCTCATCCCAGCGCATCCCTCACCCCAGCGCATCCCTCAGCCCGGCGGATCCCGGCCCTGCCGCCCACCCACCGCTGCCGCAGGGCCGCCAGGTCAGCAGCCAACCCGTCCCGCTCGGTCTGGAGCCGGTCCCGGTCGCGGCCGAGGAGCTGCAGCCGCTCCCGCAGCCCCCGCAGCTCGCCCTGCACCAGCCCGGCCGTGCGGGGCGCGGTGGCGGCGGCGGCGCGGCCCAGCGCGGCTCGAAGGGCTCCGTTCTGCCGCTCCAAAGCCCGCACCCGCTCCAGGAAAGCGGCGAAACGATCGTTCAGGGCCGCCAACTCCTCCCGCTCCGAGCCCCGCGCCGCCGCCGCCGCCGCCAGCAGCCCCGGAGCCCCGAAGGAGCGGCGCGGGGTGGGGGCTCGGCCGCCGCGGCTCATGCTGTTACCGGGGAGGCGGCGGCTCCAGGTACCCGCTGTTTATAGCGGGCGGCGGCTCCGCCCCGTCGGGGGGACCCGGGGGTGCGATGGGAGGGGTCTCCCGGCCGGGGGGCTGCGGGTGCCCCTCGGGGGGTGGAATAGGGCAGGCCCAGGGGCCCGGCAGCAGCCGGAGCAGGGAGGTGAGGGGCCGGGGGACCCCGATTCACTGGGATGGAGGGAGGGGGTCCCCCTGCCAGGCCACAACAGAGGGGTTAGGGAACAGTGTGGGGTGAAGCCCCGGGGTAGGGTCTACCACAGCACAGCGGGTAACATCCTGCACTATGGAGCAGGCCATGTCCCTCCCCAGCAGTGGGGAGTGGGGGCCCTGATATGGCCCCCCCCTTCTAAACGGGCATCCATGACTCGGCTCTTCAGGATCTGCCCCTCCCCAGAGCCTTCTCTCCACAGGCAGCACTTACGGGAAGGGTCAGTGCCCTGCCCAGCACTGCACAGCAGAGCACAGAGCATCTGAATTGGACTGGATCCTGGCTGCACTACAGGGCCCAAAGGAGGGAGTGATCCAGGGGTCTGCAGCCCACCGGGTAACCCACTCTGTGACAGGGCCAACAGCACGGAGAGTGGGACATGAACCCCTCTCAGGTGCAGGGAGCCAGGCAGGGCACAGCCAGCCGATGACACAGGACACAAACAAGGTACACCCCCATCACAGAACCACCCACACCAGCCACGACCTGACCTCCCCCCCGTCAGAGCATCCTCCCTTCCTGGTCCCTCCCAATGGACAATGAACAAGGCAAGAGTAGAAACAGCATCTTTAATGATGCGCATCACAGTGTCAAGGGCACAAGAGCCAAAGGCACTAATACTCCTCCCCATCATCCTCCCCTTCCACACTGTCGGCCCCAACCTCCTCGTAATCCTTCTCCAGTGCAGCCATGTCCTCCCGGGCCTCAGAGAACTCTCCCTCCTCCATGCCCTCCCCCACGTACCAGTGCACAAAGGCTCTCTTGGCGTACATCAGGTCAAACTTGTGGTCCAGGCGGGCCCAGGCCTCGGCAATGGCCGTGGTGTTGCTCAGCATGCACACCGCACGCTGCACCTTGGCCAGGTCCCCGCCTGGCACCACTGTTGGGGGCTGGTAGTTGATGCCCACCTTGAAACCAGTGGGGCACCAGTCCACAAACTGGATGGTGCGCTTGGTCTTGATGGTGGCGATGGCGGCGTTGACATCCTTGGGCACCACGTCCCCGCGGTACAGCAGGCAGCACGCCATGTACTTGCCGTGCCGCGGGTCGCACTTCACCATCTGGTTGGCTGGCTCGAAGCAGGCGTTGGTGATCTCAGCCACAGTGAGTTGCTCATGGTAAGCCTTCTCAGCTGAGATGACAGGGGCGTAGGTGGCCAGAGGGAAGTGGATGCGGGGATAGGGCACCAGGTTGGTCTGGAACTCCGTCAGGTCGACATTCAGGGCCCCATCGAAGCGCAGGGAGGCTGTGATGGAGGACACGATCTGGCTGATGAGGCGGTTGAGGTTGGTGTAGGTGGGCCTCTCGATGTCCAGGTTGCGGCGGCAGATGTCGTAGATGGCCTCGTTGTCCACCATGAAAGCACAGTCGGAGTGCTCCAGGGTGGTGTGGGTGGTGAGGATGGAGTTGTAGGGCTCCACCACGGCCGTGGAGACCTGTGGAGCTGGGTAAATGGAGAACTCCAGCTTGGACTTCTTGCCATAGTCGACAGAGAGGCGCTCCATGAGCAGGGAGGTGAAGCCGGAGCCGGTGCCACCCCCGAAGCTGTGGAAGACCAGGAAGCCCTGCAGCCCTGTGCACTGGTCAGCCTGTTGGGAGAACCCCCAGAGGGGTCCAGAGTGGGTCAGCCATGGCTTTGGAGCCTTGTGCTCACCAAGATGGGTGCAACAGGAGCCACCCGGCTCACACAAGCCCATGGGCTGCCAAGCTCTGGCTTTGATGTGTCTAGAGCTCCCAGAGCGGAGCCGGCGGCACTGCAGGCCCAGCCAGCCCCGGCGCCAGCCCCAGCGTGGGAACTGCAGGTTCAAAGAGCTCAGGGAGCCGCACCAGTCCAACCAGTGCTGCACCAGCACCCAAACTGGGGCTGCGAGTCCCCCCTTGCCCCGGGCATGGGGGTTCTCATCCTCCTCCCCATAGCTGCGCTTAGGAGATGCATCCTGTGTGGGCACCAGAGACAGGCCAGACCTGTCCCACATAGCTCAGGGCAGCTCCACCTCCTGTCCCAAAGTGCTGATGAGACGAGAAGGACCCGTTGATCACCCCCCCAGGGACAACGCGTTCCCTTTGTCCTCAGCCACTCCTCCACCCCAGGAACAAACCCACCCTATGGGATGCCCACCAGCTTGCGGATGCGATCGAGGACCAGGTCGATGATCTCCTTCCCGATGGTGTAGTGCCCACGGGCATAGTTGTTGGCCGCATCCTCCTTGCCCGTGATGAGCTGCTCGGGGTGGAAGAGCTGCCGGTACGTCCCCGTGCGCACCTCGTCTGCAGGGAGAGCCCGTTAGCACCCGGCGGCCCGTGCAGCCCGCACCCCCCCGGCCCCGGCCCACGCTCACCGATCACCGTGGGCTCCAGGTCCACGAAGACGGCGCGGGGCACGTGCTTGCCGGCCCCTGTCTCGCTGAAGAAGGTGTTGAAGGAGTCGTCCCCACCGCCGATGGTCTTGTCGCTGGGCATCTGCCCGTCGGGCTGGATGCCGTGCTCCAGGCAGTACAGCTCCCAGCAGGCATTGCCGATCTGCACGCCCGCTTGGCCGACGTGGATGGAGATGCACTCACGCTGCAGGGACACGGGGGACAGGCTCAGATCCCCCCAGCTCCGACTGGGTTAATTCACACCCACCACTTCGAGACAGGGGTTGGGATTACTCAGGGTTTTTCCCAGTCTTCATCATTCCCTATCCAGTCTCTGGGGACAGAGACAACTTCACTGCCCTCTCTCCAGAGATCTCCATCACCCTCAGTTCAGGGGCACCCCTCGGTTACCGAGGAGAATCCCCCTTTGCTCCAGCAGCGCTGATACACGGGGATGAGAGGCCGGCCCCCCCCCCCCATGCCTCAGGGGCAAGAGCAAACTCTGTGTAAACTCCCGGGACTCCGAAGCGTTTCCCCATCGCAGCCACTGCCGAGTTCGCCCCGCTCCCCCCCCCCCATCGCCTCACACATGAGGGGCTCTCCCTATCCCCAGCAGGGCGTCCCGGCAGATTCCAAACCACTGTCCCCAACACCTCCTTGGGATACGTTTCCCTCCATAGGACCAAACGCATCCAGGTCCTGCCTTGGAGCCCGGGACACGCAGTGCTGCCAACGCTGGGAGCCCCGAGCCCCCAGCCCCAAACACCCCCACCAGGGTCACACGGAGTCCCCCAGAGCATAAAAGTGCTCAGGAGCCCAGCACAGCGTCCTGGGCACACACGAATCCTTCACCCCGGGGGACGGCTCCACCGCTACCGTGGACACGGAGGAGTCCCGCACCCGCTGCCCTCACCATGGCCGTTCACTGCCCGAACCGCTACGAAGTCACCGAGGAAGGAGGCGGGGGGCGCCCCGTGCGGCCCCCCCGTGATATACCGGAGCGGGAGGGAGGGGCGGGACCGGGGAGGGGGCGTGGCATCTCATGTCCCCGCCTCCGCCCCGCCCCTTCACGGCTGGCCACGCCCTTTCAGCCCCGCCTCGATTCTGATTGGCAGGTTCGAAAGCCGGCTGCGGTTGGGTGGGCGCTGACGTCAGTGGAGCGGAATGTGGAGGGCGGGAAACGGGGCGAGGGGCGGAGCTTGTTGAGGATTTGGGGGGGGTGGGGTCAGTTTTGGGGTTCGGGGTCTTTAGGGGGGGCGGGGCTGGGCCGGGCGGGAGCGGTGTCTGAGCCCTGCCCTCGGCAGCCCTCGGCCCCGCTGTCCCTGGGGCCCCGGGGGGCGGTCCCCGTGCCGGGTTCTCCCTCCCCCTCTGCCCGTCCCCATCCCGGTGCCGTTCCCGTGGGAAGCCCCGCGGCTCCCGTCGCGCCGCCTCCGCTCCCGCTCCCGGCGCCAGGCCCCGGGGCGGCTCCTCGGGGAGCGCAGGACGGGCGGGGGGGGTTGGACAACCCCGGCCCTGCTCGGGCTTCCCACGACAGCCCCGGAGCCCCCCAGGCCCGGGTTGGAACCCGAGCGCTGCCCCCCTTGGTGCGCCCCCCACAAAGGGACCCTCTTCCCACGTAGGGCTGAGGGGCCCACGGTGTCCCCGGGAGACCCCAGGGAGGGTCCCGGCATGGCCTCGGCATCCCCAGTGTGCCCCACTCCTCAGGTTCTCCAATGCCCCCATCCCCTGGGCTCCCGCTGTTCCCCCACTCCCTGCGCATATCCTCGCTGCTGGCACCCGCCTGGGGCCGGGGTACCCCTGCGACCCCTGCTCCCCGAGCCCCCAGAACGCCGCGAGTCGCCCCCACCCCTTCTGCCGGGTTCTGGGCGTGCTTTGGGGCAGGGTAGGGTGGGGACCCCCCCGCAGCGGGGTCTCCCTCGCCTCCCTCCGCCGCCGCCCTGGTTCTTTATTGCGGGTTTTGCCGCATTGCGGTGCTGCGCTGCTGCAGCCCCCTCCCCACGGCGGCGCGGCCGCAGCCCCCCCACCCCCCGGCTGCAGCCCCCCCGTCCTGCCCCCGCCTTGAGCCCCCTTTTTTGCTGTGGCTCCCGCAGAGTGGGGGCTGCGCGGGGGGGGGGCACAGGGCACCCAACTGCGGGGACACCACCGGGTCCCCCCCGTGCCAGGAAACAAGGAGCCACCGGCACTCAAAGCCCCCCCCCCGAGATGCTCAGCCGGGGGGTGCAGCATGGGCAGGGCTGTGGGCTCAGCGTGGCCCAAGAGGGGTCCCCGGTGTGGCAATGGCCCGTCCCGTGCCCAGCAGTGGACATGGCGGGGGGGGGTACAACAACCGTCGCCAGGAGCCGCCGCGTTGCTACCAACAGTCAACAGAGCACAGGAGGCCGGGAAGTGCTGAGGGGGCCGGGAGCAGGGCCAGGTCCCCCCCGCCCGGCACACACTTCATGGCACCCATGGCAGGGTGGGCATTGGGAAACGCCCGTTCCTGTGCATCCCCCCCAGCAGGCACTGGGGGTGCCCCAGAGATGGTGTCCCCCCCCAGCACAGCAGGGTCAGGCAGGGGGGGGCGGCTCCAGGGCTGTCTTCCCACACCCCCCACAGGCCCTGGGATGGATACTGGGGAAGGGGAATGCGGGAGGAGGGGGCTCCCAGCCCATCTCTTAGCAACCGGTCTCCTAGCAACCCTGCCACCACGGCGGTTGCCTGGCAGCGGCCGGCGTGGGGACAAGTGGCCCTCCATACCTAACGAGACTGGGGGAGACACGGGGCCCCCCCGGCACCCAGAGCCCCACATCCCATAGCCTGCATCGCCCAGGGGGGGCTGAGCCACCGCCACCCCATGGAGCACCCCCTGCCAGCCCATGGCTTGTGGTACACAATGGGCAGGGACCCCCGCCCCAGCGTGGACAGGGATCCCTAGGCAGGAGCTATTGGAGTGCCCCGAACCCCCAGGCCCTGGGGACACCATGGGGATACGCTGGGGATGCGCTGCCAGGTCCCACACCAGTGCTGGGGGCTCGGGGCCATAGGGAGACAAAGACATGAAGCGTTTCCCATGCAGGGATGGCCCCATTGTGGGTCAGGGCTGGGGGAGGCTGAGTTGCTTTGGGCTTTGGGTGCCCCTAAAACCCATTTGCTCCCGGTGGGAGCCAGATCTCCCGGTTCTCCTCTGCTCTGCACAGGCAGGACTGCCCAGTCCTTTGTTCTGGTGGGCGATGCCCAAATCCTCACCCCTTTTTGTCTGCAGCTCCACGAGCCCTGCTCCCACACCACTTCAGCAGCACCCCAGAAGCACTGGGCTGGGGGGGGCGTGTGGCAGTGGGGATGTGGGGCTATGACTGAGAATGTGTGTCTGGGACTGGGGATGAGGGAGCCTGGAGCTTCAAATAAGACTGCAGAATGTGGGAAGAGCAGAGAAGAATGGCATTTCCCATGGGGGGGGCACCCTGGCAGCTCCATTGCAGCAACTGGGGCCAGCCCTGAAGGTGGTGTGGGGTCCGCTCCCCCCCCACCATGGCCTTTGCAGGGACAGAAAGGAGGGGGCCCCCCTGAAGAGGGGAAACGCCATGGCTGTGGGGCTGGTGACTCGGGGGGGCCATGCAGGGGCCGCAGCAGATGGAGGGGGGTGGGGGATGCGTGTCCTGGTGTCCCCGCTGTGTCCCCATCCATCACCAGCTGCCGCAGAGCAGCTGCCCCCAGCCCCAAAACCCCATCTCAGGCCTTTGTCCCCTGTGTCCCCTCAGTGTCTGCAGCCCCGCAGCACTACCCATCCCCAGCTGCCCCCAGGAGGACCCTTTTACCCCCGGGGTGGGCCCCGCGGGGCTGGGTTCTGCTGCCTGAGCAGACAAAGAGGCGCTGGAAGGGATGGGCATGGGCCAGGCTGCAGCCAGGGCACCGGGCCACGGTGAGGACTGGGGCCAAGTGGTAGCTGGGAAGCAGGGCACTGGGACACGGCCAGGCCTAGGACAGCGTCCCTGGGATGGGGACAGCATCCCTGGGGATGGGGACAAGGCCACGACTGGGGATGGGGACCAAGTGTGATGGGGATGGGGACAACAACGAGGTTGGGGACAGGGAAGGTGCGTGGCTGAGGATGGGGCCGGGAGCACAGACGGGACCAGGGCAGTGGCCGGAGGAGGGGATGGTGGCACAGGAGGGGATGCGGGGCCTGGGTGTGGCTGAGGATGGGGACAGGGACGTGACCGGGAGCCAGGCCTGTGGCCATGGGGACAGCGGCACCGGGGCAGTGCAGAGGGACCGCGGCCGGGACCGGCAGCTCGGCTGGGAACGGGCACCGGGACCCGGCGGGGCCGGGGCACAGACGGCGGCGGCCGCCGCAGCCCCCCCCCCCCCCCCCCCGCACCGCCGGCCTTTGTCTGCGGCTCCGGGGGGGCATTACCTCATCCCGGGCCGCGCCAATGGCCGCCGCCCCCGCCCCCTCCGGCCCCGCCCCTCCGGGCCCTATAAAGCCCCGCGTCGAGCCCCGCGCTCCACTGCGCCTCTTACATCGACCGCCTCAGCGTCGGGCTGTGAGACCGCCCCGGAGCGACCGCCACCATGGTGAGGGGGGAGCCCCGCTGCCGGTGCCGCTGCCGGTGCCGCTGCCGGTGCCGCTGCCGGTGCCGCTGCCGCTCCCGCTCCCGGGATGAGGCCCGGGGGCTGAGCCCGCACAGGGCGTGGCTCCGGTTACAGCGGGCGGGGGGGGGGGGTTATGGGGGCTCAGCCCTGCGTGTGGGTTCCGTTAACCGGGGCTGGGCGCGACCGTCTCCCTTCTCGGGGTACTGGGCGTGGCACCCGTTAACGTGGGCAGGATGGGACCGCCGGGGCCGAGCCCTGAGCCTGCCCCGGGCACGGTGCCGTTAAACCGAACAGGGTGGGCCCCGGTGCTGACCCAGGGGCACGAGGGGGCCGCGGGGCTGAGGCTGCCCTGGGCGTGGCACCGGCTCAGTGAGGCAGGATCGGGCCCCGTCCCCGGTGCTGAGCTCTGGTCCCGCACTGGGCGTGGCTCCCCTTGAACCCCTCGGTCCTGAGCCTGCTCTGGGTGTGGCCTCGGTTTAACGGTGCAGAATGAGTCCCCTTGGGGGGGGGGCAGAGTGGGTCTGCTCCTCCCTTCACCAATGGGTGTTGCCCAGGATTAACGGGGGTCCTCGTGCTGAGGCCCTACCAGAGGCACTGCTGGGGCTCAGCAGGGTGCATGGGGCAGGATGAGGTTCTGGGGCCCTTGGTGGGGTCCCTGTTACTGGAATCAGAATGAGCCGTGCAGTTCTGAGCTCCCCATCCCTCAGTGGGCACAGCCCCAGGTTCCTGGGTGGGCTGGATGGGACACCAGGAGCTCAGGACCCGGCAAAATAGAGTGACTCTGGGCAGGATCCAGGCTTCATCCAGGTTGCAGCATTCCCATGGGGCCCTTAGGGTGTGACAAAGCAGGGGAAGCAGAGGGTGACACCTCCCCATGTCCTGTCCCTGCAGCGTGAGTGCATCTCCATCCACGTCGGCCAAGCGGGCGTGCAGATTGGCAATGCCTGCTGGGAGCTGTACTGCCTGGAGCACGGCATCCAGCCCGACGGGCAGATGCCCAGCGACAAGACCATCGGCGGTGGGGACGACTCCTTCAACACCTTCTTCAGTGAGACAGGGGCCGGCAAGCACGTGCCCCGCGCCGTCTTCGTGGACCTGGAGCCCACGGTGATCGGTGAGCGTGGGCCGGGGCCGGGGGGGTGCGGGCTGCACGGGCCGCCGGGTGCTAACGGGCTCTCCCTGCAGACGAGGTGCGCACGGGGACGTACCGGCAGCTCTTCCACCCCGAGCAGCTCATCACGGGCAAGGAGGATGCGGCCAACAACTATGCCCGTGGGCACTACACCATCGGGAAGGAGATCATCGACCTGGTCCTCGATCGCATCCGCAAGCTGGTAGGCGCGGGGGGAAGGTTGCAGGGGGCGAGCTGAGGACAAAGCCGCAGTTCTCTGTCTTGGAGCAGCCAGGCTGGCTTTAGCTTTAATGTATTAATGAATGTTAATCCTGTTGTGCAGTGGCTGCCATTGGCCACAGCGCGATGATGCAGAGGGGAGCTGGAGCGGCTCCACAGCGCCGCAGCCCCCGGGCGGTGCTGAGCTCTGCAATTCCCTCTTTGTTCCCACTTGGCTCTGGCCATGGCTGAGTCCAGCTGTGTGTGGCTGGGGATGGGCGTCTCGGTGACCGTGCCGGCCGCCCTGGCTCGGACTGGTCCTGCCTGGAGCAAACCGGTGCTTGGCCCCGGTGCCCAAACATGCTTCTACAAGTGGCTTTTGCCCACTCTCCCTGCCCCTGGGGCTTCCCCTGGGGATTTACCAGCACTATGAGTCAGTGACCAACAGATGGGTCAGGGTCACACTGTCATCCACCCTGGTGACTTCTGCTCTGGGAAGCCCCCAGATGTCCTTAGGAGGCCACAGAGTTGAAGGAGCATCTTCTGCTATTGCCTGGAATAAACATGCCCTTCCCTCATCTCTCCCAACAGGCTGACCAGTGCACAGGGCTGCAGGGCTTCCTGGTCTTCCACAGCTTCGGGGGTGGCACCGGCTCCGGCTTCACCTCCCTGCTCATGGAGCGCCTCTCTGTCGACTATGGCAAGAAGTCCAAGCTGGAGTTCTCCATTTACCCAGCTCCACAGGTCTCCACGGCCGTGGTGGAGCCCTACAACTCCATCCTCACCACCCACACCACCCTGGAGCACTCCGACTGTGCTTTCATGGTGGACAACGAGGCCATCTACGACATCTGCCGCCGCAACCTGGACATCGAGAGGCCCACCTACACCAACCTGAACAGGTTGATAGGCCAGATTGTGTCCTCCATCACAGCCTCCCTGCGCTTCGATGGGGCCCTGAATGTCGACCTGACGGAGTTCCAGACCAACCTGGTGCCCTATCCCCGCATCCACTTCCCTCTGGCCACCTACGCCCCTGTCATCTCAGCTGAGAAGGCTTACCATGAGCAGCTCTCAGTGGCTGAGATCACCAACGCCTGCTTCGAGCCAGCCAACCAGATGGTGAAGTGCGACCCGCGGCACGGCAAGTACATGGCGTGCTGCCTGCTGTACCGCGGGGACGTGGTGCCCAAGGATGTCAACGCCGCCATCGCCACCATCAAGACCAAGCGCACCATCCAGTTTGTGGACTGGTGCCCCACTGGTTTCAAGGTGGGCATCAACTACCAGCCCCCAACAGTGGTGCCAGGCGGGGACCTGGCCAAGGTGCAGCGTGCGGTGTGCATGCTGAGCAACACCACGGCCATTGCCGAGGCCTGGGCCCGCCTGGACCACAAGTTTGACCTGATGTACGCCAAGAGAGCCTTTGTGCACTGGTACGTGGGGGAGGGCATGGAGGAGGGAGAGTTCTCTGAGGCCCGGGAGGACATGGCTGCGCTGGAGAAGGATTATGAGGAGGTTGGGGTGGATTCTGTGGAAGGGGAGGGAGAGGAGGAAGGGGAGGAATACTGAACTCCCCCCCAGGGGTACTGCTCTACAGGGAACATAAGCTAGTTGAAGGCCCTCAGGGCTGTAGCAGTGTGTTTGCCGCGGTCTGTCCTGTCAATGGTCTGTGTGCTTCAATGGAAAAGTTTGTTCTGGACCCACCCGTCCTCTCCTGTGGGTCTGAATAAAAAGCATTCCCTGTCTTATTCTGGCTCTGGTGTCTTTACTCTGTGCTGGCCCCGATGTCTCCCTATAGTATTGTGGTCTCTGCACCCCAGGTCTCTACCTGGTCCTTGACCCCAGCCCTGTGCTACCCAAACTCATCCTCCCCCAACCCATCCTGCCCTGGACTGGGCAGTGTCTCTTTCATAGTCTCTATTTCTCCCATCTGTTTTAAGCGCCTGGGGGTTGTTGAGGACCTCGAGCAAAGTGAACACATAGAGGCTGTTTTGACTCCTCCCAGACGGGGGAGCTGACACCCCCGTTTTGGCAGAAATCGGGGGGGGCTCCTACGTGCTGTGTGCAGGCAGGGGAGGGGCTGCATTGTCCCTTGAAGGGTGCCTTCCACTGCCCAACACCACCCCTGGGGCTGAAAGTGGTGCCTTCATCTTCCTGTGTGGCCAGAGATGGGTGCCCACCCCTCCGCACCCCCACCCATGTGTCCTTGGGGTCCCTGTGTCCCTTATGGCAGGGTGAGACAGCCCTGGCTTAGCTGAGCGCTGGTCCCAGCCCCTGGGAGGGGGATGTCAGAGCAGCCCCCTCCCCCTCCTCCCCTGTGGCTCCATCAGGGCTAAGTAATGAAGGGGAAGCTGAACACAACCAAACCCGGGTGGGTGCTGGGGGGGCTACTGTGGTTCCCCCCCCCATCCCCAGGCCGCTGTGCCTGAACCGCTCCCTCCAGTGAGACAGCGATGAGGGCGGCTGGGCCCGGCTCTTCCTCGGCATCCCCTGGAGCCGAGCGGACCCCGGGCCCCATCGGGGACCCCCGCACCGAGGGCGGCCCCGGTGCCCCCGGAGATTCCCCCTCCCCTGCGGCGCATCCCGACGGGAGCGGCCGCGCTGCTTCCCGGGAAGGCAAATGGCGGAGCCACGTCAGCCGCTGCAATGCGGCTGCTGCCGCCGGGCCCGGGCAGCCGGGGGGGGCTCGGCTGGGCAGGGGGGGCTGCGGGAACGGGCGGTGCGGGGGCCGCGGGCGCCGGGGAACGGGAACGGGGATTACGGGGGATGAGATGGGGCTGGTGCTGAGCGCAGCCCCCGCCCGCTCCCCATGGACTCGCGGTCAGTGGGGACTGCGCCCCACAGACACAGCCCTGGGGCGGGGGGAGCCACGCAGGGAGACGGGGACACGGCCGAGACGAAAGGAGCGGGATCTGCCCCCCCTCAGGTTGAGGTGCAGGGAGGTCCCGGGCACGGTGCCCCCAGAGCGGGGGGTTCAGGACTGCGGCCCCGCTAAGGATGGGTTGGGGGGTGCCGACATTCAGAAGAGCGGGGGGGGGGGGGGGGGGGGGAGCGCCGTCGGGGGCAGATGGGCCGGGAGCGCTGCACAGAGAAGCAGATTAACGGGCTCGGGCCGCGGTCCATGCGGGGAGGGGGTGGGGGCAGCACGTGCCATCCCTCCCCCCCCATGTCGCAGTTTTCCTCTGCAGCAGAGCCGCACCGGAGGGGGAGGGATGCGGAGGGGGGGGGAGCCGCCTTTGCCCCCTCCCTCCGCAGCACACACGGTGGGGGGGGGGGGGGAGCTGAGCCCCACCGAGGGGAGGATCCGACCCTGGCCCCGCCGGCAGCCCCAGACCGTGCGGAAGGGCCCTCCGCAAACCACAGCCCCCCCTCCCAAAGCCCCGCAGCCCCCGGCCGGCAGGGGGGGGGAGGGAGGAAGGAGGCGGATCGAGCCGTGTAGAGGAGCCAATCCGCTTGAGGATCGTGTGGATGGGCGGGTGCAACTGCCAATAGGAGCTCGGGGCGGGGGCGCAAAGCCCGCCCCCACGGCTGGTATATAGGGGTGTGCTCGGGGGCGGCGGCAGCCTGGTACTTGCGTCGATTCCTTGCTTGTCGGGACGAGTAACAGAGCCGCAGCCATGGTAGTGTGGGATGGGAGCGTATGGGGGGGGCAGGGAGGGGGGAGAACTGAGGGAGCATTGAGGGGAAGTGCAGGATTGGGAGAGAGGGGAGGGGGAGAGACATGGGGGGAGATAGGGGTTGGGGGCCACATGGTGGAGGGGGAGAAGGGGGAAACGAGGGGGGAGGCACAGCAGGAGCGGGGGGATGGGGCGGCCTGGGGGTGCAGCACGTGGGGGGCAGCACGTGGGGGGTGCAGCAGCCGTGGGGGGCGCAGCACGTGGGGGGGCAGCACGTGGGCCCCGTCCGGTGCCCCCCTCCGCTGGGGGCGGGGCTTTGTCCTACCGCCCAGCCCCGACCGTTAACGTTCCCGCGCGCGGGAAGGCGGCACAGCCCCACCCCCTCCGCAGTGAGCACAGCCCCGCGCCCCCCCCCCACCGAACCCCCCCAACCCTGACACCCCCCCCCCCCCCCGTACCCCCGGGGTCAGCGGGTCCCGGTTCTGCTGCCCCCGGCACCTCCCGGAGCCCCCGCGCACGGGGCCGATGCTGCCCCACGGCCGATGCTGCCCCACGGCTCCTGCCGAGCGCCCCTTCCCCCGGGAGCAGGCGGCAGGCGCGGGGTGCGGCCGGGCCATGGGGACCCGTGGGGTGACCGGAGGGCAGCGGTGCAGCCGCCTCCTGCAGCTGCGCCTGAGCTTCCTCCTCCTCTTCCTCCCCGCGCAGCCTCACCCCAGCCCTGCTCTAAGATGTCCTCCCCGCGCCATTAGAGAGCAGGGAGAGGCCTCATGTGGGTGATGGTGCCCAAACGGGGGCTCCAGTTTCTCCCCAAACCCGAGTTGTGTCTCCTCTGTCACACATAAAACCACCCCCAACACACACCCCATGGAGAGCTCCGGGCTTTGAATCGGCTCTGCCTGGAGCTGTGACAAAACCACTGCTGGGGCTGAGCATGAGTGTGCCCCCCCCGATGTGTCCCTGCAGCGTGAGTGCATCTCCATCCACGTCGGCCAAGCGGGCGTGCAGATCGGCAATGCCTGCTGGGAGCTGTACTGCCTGGAGCACGGCATCCAGCCCGACGGGCAGATGCCCAGCGACAAGACCATCGGCGGTGGGGACGACTCCTTCAACACCTTCTTCAGCGAGACAGGGGCCGGCAAGCACGTGCCCCGCGCCGTCTTCGTGGACCTGGAGCCCACGGTGATCGGTGAGCGTGGGCCGGGGCCGGGGGGGTGCGGGCTGCACGGGCCGCCGGGTGCTAACGGGCTCTCCCTGCAGACGAGGTGCGCACGGGGACGTACCGGCAGCTCTTCCACCCCGAGCAGCTCATCACGGGCAAGGAGGATGCGGCCAACAACTATGCCCGTGGGCACTACACCATCGGGAAGGAGATCATCGACCTGGTCCTCGATCGCATCCGCAAGCTGGTGGGTACCAGCCTGGGTGGGATCAGCCCCTTCGCCTCCCCTTAGTCTGTGAATGCCCTTCATCAGGACCCTGCAAGCTCCAGACATGAAGGTGGAGTTGCCTTGAGAATGTAATGGGGGGAATATGGCTTATTTCATCCTTTTAGTCAAGTGATGGATGTTTCTATTTGAACATCTGTTCTTTCTTGACCACTGGTTATGAGCAGTGTCCCCAAACCAGGAGTCACCAAAGCTGAGGTCCTTGGGTGAATATTGGCCACCTGGGTGACTTGGTGGCCACTTAAACCCAGAGTTACTGATAGATTACTCTTGGTTTCTTTTCCCTTCTTCCAGGCTGACCAGTGCACAGGGCTGCAGGGCTTCCTGGTCTTCCACAGCTTCGGGGGTGGCACCGGCTCCGGCTTCACCTCCCTGCTCATGGAGCGCCTCTCTGTCGACTATGGCAAGAAGTCCAAGCTGGAGTTCTCCATTTACCCAGCTCCACAGGTCTCCACGGCTGTGGTGGAGCCCTACAACTCCATCCTCACCACCCACACCACCCTGGAGCACTCCGACTGTGCTTTCATGGTGGACAACGAGGCCATCTACGACATCTGCCGCCGCAACCTGGACATCGAGAGGCCCACCTACACCAACCTCAACCGCCTCATCAGCCAGATCGTGTCCTCCATCACAGCCTCCCTGCGCTTCGATGGGGCCCTGAATGTCGACCTGACGGAGTTCCAGACCAACCTGGTGCCCTATCCCCGCATCCACTTCCCTCTGGCCACCTACGCCCCTGTCATCTCAGCTGAGAAGGCTTACCATGAGCAGCTCTCAGTGGCTGAGATCACCAACGCCTGCTTCGAGCCAGCCAACCAGATGGTGAAGTGCGACCCGCGGCACGGCAAGTACATGGCGTGCTGCCTGCTGTACCGCGGGGACGTGGTGCCCAAGGATGTCAATGCCGCCATCGCCACCATCAAGACCAAGCGTAGCATCCAGTTTGTGGACTGGTGCCCCACTGGTTTCAAGGTGGGCATCAACTACCAGCCCCCAACAGTGGTGCCAGGCGGGGACCTGGCCAAGGTGCAGCGTGCGGTGTGCATGCTGAGCAACACCACGGCCATTGCCGAGGCCTGGGCCCGCCTGGACCACAAGTTTGACCTGATGTACGCCAAGAGAGCCTTTGTGCACTGGTACGTGGGGGAGGGCATGGAGGAGGGAGAGTTCTCTGAGGCCCGGGAGGACATGGCTGCGCTGGAGAAGGATTACGAGGAGGTTGGGGTGGATTCTGTGGAAGGGGAGGGAGAGGAGGAAGGGGAGGAATACTGAGCACCAGGTTCCTTCTGTTGCTGTAGCATGTCCACAAAATGTCTGCTTCAAACACTTCAGCTTCCTTGTGCACTGGGCGGCGTCTAGCCCCACAAGTGGGGGCCCTATTCTGCTCCAGGCTCGTGTTCTCCAATGTGGTCATGTCGATTTTCCATGTGTCTGTACCATGTCTGTGAATAAAAGGCTTTAAGAGAGGCTGCCCCTGTATTGGATACAAACGCTCTGTGTCAGCGTCTGGCCCTGGCCCATGGGAACAGACTGTCCCTATTGTCTCTGCCTGCCCAGGCGCTGGGAATGATGGGGCTCCTGCTGGGAGCTGTGCTCTGCATAGCCCTTGTGCTCCCTGGGGGGGTGAATACCCCTCTCCTCCGTTGGTGCTATGGGGTGGGGAGGCTGCCCTGGGATCCCTCCAGAGCTGCCTTGGCTCAAGGTGTTCCCTGTATGGGAGCTCGGCCCTGGGGGGGGCTTAACCCCGTCCGTGCACCCGCCTGGAGGCTGCGCGGCAGCCGCTGCCGTCGGTGGGAGCGGGGTGGGAAAGCGGAGCCCCCTCAGCCTATCAGAGTGCTCTGCTCCGCTCTCCACCAATGAGCGGCGCTTCATTCGCCCCCTCGGGCCAATGGGCGGCAAGGGGCTGGGCCTAGGGTGCGCTTTGTGGACGGGGAGGCGCGGATCCGTTGTAGCTGGTACCCGACGTGAGGGGCGGGGTCATGCGCGGTGCTTCCCAGGGCACCGACGGCAGCACCGGCAGCACCGGCCCTGCTCCCCGTCCCGTGCCGTGCCGTGCCGTGCCCCCGCCGCTGTCCCGGCCATGCTCCCACACAATGGCCTCTGCGGAGCAGGACGCGCTGGCCCTGCGGGAGCAGCTCTTCCATGAGCGGGTCCGCGAGTGCATCGTGAGTACCGGGGCTCGGAGGTGAGGGGCAGGGGAACGGCCCCGGTGTGGTGGGGAGCTGCGGGTAGGCTCTGGGAGCGCGGAGTCCCCTGCTTTGGAAGGGCAGCAGCTTTGGGGCTCGGCTTGTGCTGTGCCCCACACCCTGCCCTTATCAGTGCCAGAGCACAGTGGGCTGCTGTGTGCCCCACGGATAGCAGGTCCCTGGTTGGGCATGACCTTAGACCCCAGTGTGACCTCTCTATTGGCCCTGTCCTGGCTGGAGTCCGGGTGCTGGGCTGTGCCTGCCCCACCGGAGAGCCCCAGGGAGAGTGCCAGGGTGCAGTGTGTTAGACCCAGGCCGGGCCCCTGGCTCTGGCACTGCCCCCGGGCCAACACTCGGTGTCACCAGGAAGGAGCCTCCCCAAAACATGGGCACAATGCAGGGAGGCCAGGCCTGTGTCTCAGCTCCTGCTCTGCTGACACAGGCTCTGGGATGCAGATGACACTGGCGTCCTGGGCCTGGTGTTCCCTGAGGGTCCTCCAGGATGCTGCATGTCAGGGAGCACCTCGGCCGGGAGCTCCCCAAACCCACCCTGAGGTCCAGCACAACCAGTGTGGAGCTCACCCGGGCTCCGCTCTGGGTGCAGGAGGTTCTGGGGGTGCTGTGTGCAGGCAGGGACAGGAGGACGCTCTGGACTGGGCACCCCATGGGCTCCCTGTGCCCCACAGCTGTGCTGTGGGTGCCCTGCTCCACCCGTGCCAGGGTGGCAGCTTCGGGAGACCTTTCCCCGTGCTGCCGCGTACCCGCTGGGTTAAAGGTCACCGCGGTCGCCACGAGCGGCTGCAGCGGCTCAAGGCTGCTCCCGTGGCGCTGGAGCCGGTGGGGGGGGAGCTGCAGGCTCTGGCTTGTCCTCAGGCCCCCAGGCTGGGTGCTGTGGGTGAGCCCCCACCCCTGCCTGCACTGCCTGCGCTCCTCTGCCTGCAGATCTGCACCCTGCTCTTCACCAGCCTCTACATCCTCTGCCACTTCATTATAACCCATTTCAAGAAGCACACGGACTTCGCAGCAGGTAGGGTGGGAGCTGCTGGAGCTGTGTTGGGCTTCTTCCTCCATCACTCCCCTGGCACCCCCGGGTGCAGTGGGACTGGAGCAGAGCCCAGACCCACCCCAAGAGGGTTTCTGCAGCGCTGGGGTGGGCAGGAGTGAAGCCTGCCCCAGCCCAAATGGTTTGGGATGTTCCCCTCTTCAGAGCACGATGATGAGGATGCTGCTGTCAACAGGATCGCGTAAGTTCCTGCCCATCTGATGCTTCCTCCTGAGCCAGGATATCAGGGCCCCCCATCCTGTGGTGTCCGGTGACCATGGGAGCTGACATTGGTCTCTCCTGCAGACTGGGGCTCTGCACCTTCACCCTGGCCGTGGCACTGGGCGCTGTCCTCCTCCTGCCCTTCTCCATCATCAGCAACGAGGTGCTGCTCTCCTTCCCCCGCAACTATTACATCCAGTGGCTCAATGGGTCCCTTGTCCATG
The DNA here is from genome assembly GCF_012275295.1 of Melopsittacus undulatus. Taxonomy (NCBI): domain Eukaryota; kingdom Metazoa; phylum Chordata; class Aves; order Psittaciformes; family Psittaculidae; genus Melopsittacus; species Melopsittacus undulatus. The sequence goes on along the minus strand of NC_047547.1, from coordinate 2,443,650 downwards.
GTGGGTGCACAGGGTGGCTGCAGGATGCCCCAAGGGCTGTGGGGCAGGGTCTGCCACCCCAGGAGCTCACCCCATTCTTGTCTTCCTCTTCTTCAGGCCTCTGGAACTTGGTCTTCCTCTTCTCCAATCTGTCCCTCGTCTTCCTCATGCCCTTTGCCTACTTCTTCACCGAGTCCGAGGGCTTTGCAGGCTCCAAGAAGGTGGGTGGTGGTGTCCCCTAACCCTAACCCTGTCCCCAGCCACCCACTAACCGTGCTCCCACAGGGCATCATGGCCAGGGTGTACGAGACCTCAGTGGTGCTGCTGCTGCTGACGCTGCTGGTGCTGGGCATGGTCTGGGTGGCCTCTGCCATCATGGGCAACGATGCGGCCAGTCGCCAGTCTCTCTATGGTGGGTGCAGCCAGGGTGCTCTGGGGCTCATGGAGCTCCAGCAGGGCAGGACCAGGCCTGGAAGGGAGAAAAGGATTCCTGGTGCTGCTGGCCTGACACTGCCATGTCCACAGACCTCTGGGAATACTACCTGCCCTACCTCTACTCCTGCATCTCGCTCTTTGGGGTGCTGCTGCTGCTGCGTGAGTCCTGGGTTGTGGCATGTCCTGTGCTGGGTGCTGGTCCCATGGGTGCCCGGCTGAGTGCAGGGCCCAGCCCGTGTCCAGGCCCATTCTGGGGGTGCAAGGGGGGGTAGGATGCTGGGTGTCCCCCCCCATCCTCTCCTCTCACTGCAGTGTGCACCCCCTTTGGTCTCTCCACCATGTTTACTGTCATGGGGCAGCTGCTGGTGAAGCCCTGGGTAAGGTGTTGTGACCCCCGGGGGTGCCTGGTCCCACATCCTGGGTGCAGGGTGCACCCACCCTCCTCCTGTCCGCTGCTCATGGATTCCTCACCCATCCCCAGCTCCTGGAGGACTTGGACGAGCAGTTGAGCTGCACAAGGCTGGAGGAAGCTGCTGTGTCCCGCAGGATCTGCTCTGGTGGGTGCCCAGCACTGGTACCAACCTTGGGGGGAGCTCTCAGTGTGGGTGGGGGCCCTTCTGCCCTCCAGCCCCTCAGCATCTCCTCCCCGGCAGGCAAAGCTTCCTGCTGGCTCAACCTGAACGTGGAGCTGCTGCGGGAGCAGCTCTTCGCCATCCGGAGCAAGAGGCGGAAGCTGGGTGAGGAGCCTGGGAGAGAGCCAGCTCCCTCCAGCTTGGCACTGGGAGCACTGGTTCCCTGAGTAACCCCCTGTACTGGCACCCATCAATCTGCTGCCCCAAGCTGGGGTTTGTGTTCCCCTCTCACCCCTCTCATATCCCCCCCCCCCAGAGCTGCGGCACCGAGCATCCCCCTGGCAGAGGAACCTGGGCTACCCCCTGGCCATGCTGGGCCTCCTGGCACTGACCGTGAGTGTCCCTGTGCGCCAGGGGAGCTGGAGCTCGTCCCAGTCACCCCCAACCACCCTCAACCCCTTCCTGATCCTCTCAGGGCACCTCCGTGCTCATCGTCTGCTTCCATGTTCTGGAGCTGCTGCTGGATGATGCTGCGATGCCACAGGGCATCCAGGTACTCGGGTGAGGGGATGGGATGGAGACGAGTGTGTCCCATGGGATCAGTCCCACAACCTCCTCCTCTCCCAGCAGGACGCTTCCCTGGGCCAGGTCTCCTTCTCCGTCTTCGGCTCCTTTGGAGCTGCCCTTCAGGTCATCCTCATCCTGTATCCTTCCAGCAGGCACTTGTGGCCCCAGTCCTGTCCCCAGGGTTCCCTGTTCCCCTCCTTAACACCCCTCGCAGGTACCTCATGGTCTCCTCCGTTGTGGGCTTCTACAGCTCCCCCCTGTTCACCCGCCTGCTCCCGGCACGCCAGGACACCCCCCTCACCAAGGTGGGAACCCTGTGCTTTGTGTGTCCCCATCCAGATACCACAGGCACAGAGTCCCTATGGGGCTCCAGCACTGGGGTCTGCGTTCCCCAGCACTGCCCCCCCCCCCCGAACACTCCTTTCCCCCCCCCAGATCATCGGGAACTGCGTCTCACTGCTGGTGCTCAGCTCGGCCCTGCCTGTCTTCTCCAGGACACTGGGTGAGTCCCATGGGGGAACCAGGGTGAGCCCAGACCTGGGTGTCCCCATGTGCCCTGACTCCCCCCCCCCGTGCAGGGATCACCTGGTTCGACCTCCTGGGGGACTTTGGCCGCTTCAACTGGTTGGGGAACTTCTACATCGTGTTCCTGTACAACATGGGCTTCGCGGCTCTCACCACCCTCTGCCTGGTCAAGAGGGTGTCCTGGGGTGTCCAGGCTGAACTCATCCGTGCCTTTGGTGAGGGGGAGACATGGGGCTGGGGTGGGAGTCGTGTTCTGTCCCCCCCCCACCGCCTCTTACCCTCTCCCTCTGCCCAGGTCTGCACAAGCTGCCTCTGCCTACGCCGTGCTCCCTGCACCTCACTCAGCCCTGCTAGTGCTGGGGACAGGGATGTGCCCCCCTCTGCCACTGCACGGTCCCAATGGTGCTGCAGGGACATTGGAGCCCCCCCGGCAGAGCTGAGGCTTTGCAGGGGGGAGCTGCCCTTTTCCAGCTGCGCTGCTGAGCCTTGGCCTTGAGCTGTGTCCTTGTCACAGCCCAGCCCGGAGCTGCGCTGGCAGCAGCTCCCCCACGTCCCCTTTACATACCTCATGTAGAAGCATCACAGAGTCACTGTGGGGGTGGCCGTGGTCCCTCCATGCCCAGAGTCACCCCGTATCACACTTGGGGGGACACTGGTTGTCCCCCACCTCCAGGCCTTTGGCCTCCCTAAGGGGGGAGCAGGGCTGGGGGGGACCCCCCTGGTGTGATGAGTCTGTCAGGTCTCTGTTACCATCGAACTTGGTTGGAGCAATAAAGTCTCTTGTTTTATATAGAAACACCTCCCTTTGCATGAGCCCGTGAGCGGGGGGGCCCTGCCCGTTGGGGCTCTCGATCCTGCCCATGCTCCCTCAGTATTGACCTTCATCCCAGCTGGGGTTAAGGAGCTCCCTCGAGGTAGGGCTGAAGTTGGGAGCAGCAGCCCTGGGGGACACCGACCGCTTTGGAGGGTGGGCAGGGAGGGTCTGAGGGGCCCGGAGGGGTCGGTCCCTGCCCCCCTGGGATGGGGGGGTCCTGCAGCCAGAGTGGAAACTACCCCAGGAACAGGCTGCCCCCCACCCATCCTGCCCCGGCTGGGGACGAGCCAGGGGGACCCCCCCGCGGGGCTGGGGGGTCCGGACCCCCCCGCGCCCCCCCCCCCCTGCAGGGGCCGGGCAGGAAGCGCAGGAAGCCTGCTTTATATTGCAGGAAATGAGGCCATCGGTGCCCGCGATTTCCCCTCGACCTGCTTCCCTCCCACTCACCCTGGGCTGGCACCGGGGCAGCCGCAGGGGGCCGGGCCCCCCCCCCCCCCCCCCCCCCCCCGGCCCCTTCCCAACCCTCCACCACCCCGCTGCTGCCTCCTGCCCTCCACGGGGTCCCGGCATCTTTGGGTGCTTCTCCGGGGTGTTGGGGGATGCTGGGGGGCACGAACCCAGCCCCGAGGGGGCCTGGTCCTGGCGCTGGGGGCGGGGGGCTGCTTCTGGAGGTGCCCCCGTTCCCGGGAGAGCGCGGTCCCAGCCCCGGGGGTGCCTCCATCCCCTGCGAGCCCCGTCCCGGCGGGGGCCCCTGTCCCGGGGCGCGGAGGGGCCGTGCGGGGCAGGGCAGCGCGGCGGGGGCGGCCCCGGGGGATGTGGCCGCCGTTGCCGTCGCTCCCGGGGGCTGGGTCCGAGGCGGGGCTGCCCAGGGCAGGAGCCGAGCGGTCGCAGGTTGGGACAGCCCGGCCGGGGCAGCGCTCGGTGCCGACCGGCACCCAGGGGAGACGGTACCGGGGCTCAGCCAGGAGCGGGCACCGGTACCGGGGATCGGACTGAACAGGGGCGACCGGGAGACTGGCAGGAAGCTGGTCCCGGGAGCGGGGCTGTGGCAGGCGATGGAGCAGGTGCCTGTACCGGCGGCGCAGCGTTAGGATAACGGGTGTCCCCGGTGAGAGGAGCAGCCGGGACCGGGGCCGGCGCCAGGAGAGCGGGGTCCCCGGTCCCGAGAGGCGGTGATAGGGATAGGGGAAGGCTCCCTGGACCAGAAGCGCAGCGTCGGGACCGGAATAAAGGGGTCCCGGTACCGGAGCGCCGTGCGGGGAGCGGAGAGAGAAGCCGGTACCAGAGCGCAGGGTTCAGACGGGGAGAGGAGGCGAGTTCGGGGCGCGGGGCGCCGGTGCCCGGTACCGGGACACAGCGGGAGGAACGCGTTCCCCGGGGCTTGGGGGCGGGTGCCGGTCCCGTGGGTGCCGAGCCGGCTGCGGGGGGGGCCGTCCCGGTGCCCTGGTGCTGCGCCCCCAGTGGGTGGTGGCACCCGGGGGGAGGTCAAACGTCTCGGACGGCCTCGGATCCCGCAGCGGCGACGGGGCCGTGGGTGTGAGAAGGAAACGGCCCCGACCCGCCCCTGGCACCGCGACCCTCTAAAAGCCCCGGGGCCGCCGCAGCGGGACCATGCCCGCCCCGGCTGCCCGTGCCCCCGGCGACTGAGCGGGGCCGGTGGCGGCAGCGGGGGCAGGTGGCCGGGATGCCCCGGCGGAGCCCGCTCGCCCTCGGCCTGCTCGGCCTCGCCGCCTGCCTGTTGACCGCACCGGCGCTGGGCTGCGGGCCGGGCCGGGGTCCCGTGGGCCGGCGGCGGCTCGGGCGGCGGCAGCTCTCGCCGCTGCTCTACAAGCAGTTCGTGCCCAACGTGCCCGAGCAGACGCTGGGGGCGAGCGGGAAGGCGGAGGGCAAAGTGCTGCGGGGCTCAGAGCGCTTCAGGGACCTGGTGCCCAACTACAACCCCGACATCATCTTCAAGGACGAGGAGAACACGGGCGCGGACCGGCTCATGACCGAGGTGGGGGCTGCGCCCGGTCTGGCCCGGGCTTGCTCCCGGGGGTACGGGGACGTGGTGGCGATGGGGAGGCGGGCAGGAGCGCAGCGACCTCTCACTGGCGGCACCGACCCTCCCCGGGGCCGGCAGCACCGGCGGCCCGGGATGATGGTGCGCTCACACCGCGTTGGGCACTAAAGAGCCGCCGTCGAGGATTAATGGGGCGGTGCCGGTGGGGCGGGCAACGGGGAGGGGGCGGCCCCGGTACCCGTGTGACCGGGGCGGGGTGAGGGGAATCCAGGGCGCCGAGAGCCCTGGATGCGCCGCGCCTCGCCCCGCCGGGATGCTCACGGTTGCCATGGCGAGGGGCGGCTCCGCGGTCGCCATGGAGACGGGGGATGCTGCGAGTGGTCCAGGCGGCAGCGGCTCCCGCGAGCCGGGGCGGCGGGGCCGGGGCGCGGGGCCGCCCCGGGGTGCGGGCGGCTGAAAGGGCCCTTTGTGGCCGCTCCGGCATTCCCGGAGCCTGAGGTCAGCTCCGGGCTGGAAGGAGCCCATTGTCGCCGGGCCGGGCCGGGCCGGGCACATTCCTGCCCCCCCGCCGCTGCCGCCCCCCCGGCCCCGCGCTACCGGGAGCTGCTTTGTTGCACGGGAGAGGGGGGGCACCGGAGCGTGAAGGGACGCTGTGATCTCACCGGACCGGGGGAGCTCCGAGTCCCGCAGCCCACGTCAGTGCTGCCCGGGAGCCCCCATCATCACCTCAGCTCTGGGCACTGGGGTTCCAGCGCCCCTGTGCAGCTCCCCCAGACGGCTCTGAGCTCCCCACAGTGCTGCTCCGGGACTGAGGCCTGGTTCAGGGTCTGTTGCACTCCCCCCCCCCGGGTTAATCAGTCACAGCCAGTGCCGCAGGGAAGGTGACACCATCCCGGTCCCCGTCCAGGTTCCCTGCCCGTTCTGCCCAGCTGCCTGTGTACCACGGGACTGCGGGGCACATTAATGTTCAACCTGCACCATGGCGGGGGGAAGGCATCTCTGCTGTGCCCCTCTCTGCTCCCATGGGGGCCAGTTCAAATTCTTCCCCAAGCCTCCTCAGGACTGGTGTCCATTTGTGTGTGTGGTACCTGGTGCTGCTGGGGGCTGGGGGTGACACCAGTGCTGGTTCCCCCTGCAGCGCTGCAAGGAGCGGGTGAACTCTTTGGCCATTGCGGTGATGAACATGTGGCCTGGGGTGAAGCTGCGGGTGACAGAGGGCTGGGACGAGGATGGGCACCACCTCCCTGACTCTCTGCACTATGAGGGCCGGGCGCTGGACATCACCACATCCGACCGGGACCGGCACAAGTATGGCATGCTGGCGCGCCTCGCCGTGGAGGCCGGCTTCGACTGGGTCTACTACGAGTCCAAGGCACACATCCACGTCTCTGTTAGAGCAGGTACCACATGGGTGGGGGTGCTGCCATCCCCATCTGCATCACAGCCCCTCAGCATCCTCTGCTCTCCCTTGGCATCCCAGATCCATGTGGGATGCAGCCCTGCTCTGGTTTGTGTCCAGCACCAGTGGGTTCAGTCCATGTCTGGCCCCCAGCCCTGCAGCCCCACTGCTCCCAGCTCCACAACCCCTCAGCCTCATTGCTCCCAGCCCTGCTGCTCCCAGCCCTGCAGTTTCCAGCCCCACTGCTCCCAGCCCTGCAGCTCCCAGCCCCACTGCTCCCAGTCCTGCAGCTCCCAGCCCCACTGCTCCCAGCCCCGCAGCCGCTCCAGCCGCCAGCCCCCATCCGGCCCAGAAACGACAATCGACAGAAAGTGAAAGTGCCCGTAAATGTCACCGTCGCCAGCCCCGAACAAAGGGCGTCAGTGCGGGGTGGACAAAGGGGCCCTGCAGCGCCCCGGGAGCCGCGCAGGAACTGGGGGTGTTCGGAAAATACCGGCTTTGTTCCGTGGGGTGGTTCTGGGGACGGGGGACGGGGGGGGGTGGCTCCATTCGTGGCCATTTCCCCTGTGGAGGTGGAGGTGGCCGGCGGGGACAGGGCACCCACGGCTTCCCCCCCGCAGATAACTCGCTGGCTGTCCGCACCGGGGGCTGCTTCCCAGGCCACGCCACCGTGACGCTGCAGAGCGGCGAGCGCCGGGGCTTGGCCGACCTGCGCCAGGGCGACTGGGTCCTGGGTGCGGAGCCGGGTGGGCGCCTGGTGCCCACCGAGGTTCTGCTCTTCCTTGATCGCGACCTGGACCAACGAGCCTCCTTCGTGGCCATCGAGACAGCGAGCCCGGCGCGCCGGCTGCTCCTCACCCCATCACACCTCGTCTTTGCGGCCCGGGGCACGGCCAATGCCACCTTCCTGCCCGTCTTTGCCCGCCGTGTGCGCCCCGGGGACGCGGTGCTGGCCCATGGGGCTGGCGGGCAGGGGCTGCTCCCTGCGCGGGTGCTGCGGGTCTCAAGGGAGGACGGCGTCGGGGTCTTTGCCCCGCTCACATCCCACGGGACCCTGCTGGTCAATGGGGTGCTGGCTTCCTGCTACGCCGTCCTGGAGAGCCACCGCTGGGCCCACTGCGCCTTCGCCCCGCTCCGCCTCTTCCATGGGCTCCTCTCGCTGCTGCCGGTGCGTGCCGAGGCTGGGAACGGGACGGTGCCGGAGGCAGGGATGCACTGGTACTCCCGCCTGCTCTACCGCCTGGCTGGGGGAGTGCTGAGCCACGAGGCCCTGCAGGTATAGGAGGTCCCGGCCCCCCCCAGTCACTGCACTGCAGATCACACTACACACTGGAAATGGGGGGCTCCAGCCCTGGCCCCCCCTTGAACCCAGGGAGGAGCGATAGGGGTACCCCCTGCCCTGTGGGGAGGTTGGGGTGCCCTCAGCTCAGCTGGGGACAGGGTCCCTTGGATGGGGCATTATGGGGTGGCCCAAAGACCTGGGCTCAGCCGTCTCCTGTATCCCAGAGCTCCCGTGCAGCGCTGCCTGGTCCCTGAACACAGGACCCTGTGTGCTCCCCTGCTATTTATTGCTTTATTAACCGCTGTGGCTGGGGCTGCTGCCTGTCGAGCCCAGGCTGGGCATCACCAGATCCTGCCCCAGGGCTGGATCCAGCCCAGGGGATGCCGAATCCAGCCCGGGGAGATACTGAATCCAGCCCAGGGAATGCTGAATCCAGCCTAGGGGATGCTGGATCCACCCAGGGGTGCTGGGCCCGGCTCTAACCGTGCTAACCGCTAACCCATCCCGCTTGAGAGGTCTATTTTTCTATTTATAAATGGTAATATAAATGCTGCCGCCTGCACGCGGGGCAGGGCCCAGCCGGCTCCTAACCACGACTGTGCCAGAAACAGAGAATCCTGCTGTTCAGTTCTTTGGGTAAATAAAGAGTCTTTATGGCCCTCGTGGAACCCTGCCGGGGACTGGGGCGGGTGTCTGGGAATCCCGGTGAGCTACAGCATTCCAGGGGCACGTGGGTCCTGTGGTGGACGGGGGTACCCCGAATGGAGTCCCTGGGAATGGGGGTCCCTGTGGCTGAGCATCCCTATGGATGAGAGCGAGGATCTATGGGGCTGGAGGGTGGGGCACAGGACGCGTGTGCGGCCACCACGTGGCTCCGGTCCTTCCCTCCCGTTTTCATGAATGGAGCCCCAGCGCCCCGCGCGGCCTTCAGGCCCCGCCCCCTTCTCCTCGGCCTGGCCAATGGGAGCGGGCGGGCGGGCGGTGTTGTGGTCACGTGGAGCCTCCGGTGTAGTGGCGGCGGCACAGCCTCCCCGCGCCGCGGCGGGTGATTTATAACGCTGGTTTCCGCGCCCGCCCGCGTTGCCCCCTCCCGGCCGCCGCTGGGGCCATGCCGCTGGTTCGCCACCGCAAAGTGCTCATCCTGGGGTACCGCGCCGTGGGTCAGTGTGGGCTGGGTGCCGTGGGGAGGGCTGCACCCCCGGGGGACCCTGCCCGGGGTGGTGCGGAGCGGGGGTGTCCCCAGGGCACCGAGGGGGCTGTACCGGGCTCCGTGACTGCTTCCCGCAGCCGCGAGGTCAGAGCACCCCCGGTCCCTGCCCCATGTTGGGGTTGTGAGGCCATGCTTGGCCCATACACCCCCCCGGGAGCCCCCGACTTCCTCACCCCGTCCCCAGCCCTGTGCTTGTCCCCCCCGTCCAGGCAAAACCTCCCTGGCCCATCAGTTCCTGGAGGGGAAGTTCGTGGAGTGCTACGAGCCCACGGTGGAGAGCAGTAAGTGCCACAGTCGGGGGGGATGCCCTCTTCCAGCTGCACCTGTGGGGCCGCCGGTGGCGGAGACCGATGTGTCCCCACTTGTGAACTGTGCCCCAAAGCCTTGTGCTGGGGGCCGAGGCACCCTCGGAGTGTGGGGACGAGGGAGAGGTGGTCCCAGGCAGCCCCGTTGATCTGGTGCCTTCCCCGCAGCCTACAACAAGATGGTGGTGGTGGGCAAGGACGAGTTCCAGCTCCAGCTGGTGGACACGGCCGGGCAGGTAACGCTGAGAGCTGGGGGGTCCGGGGGGGTTCGAAGCTGCGGGACCTTAACCCCCGACCCTGGGCTCTGCCCTCCCCAGGACGAGTACAGCATCCTGCCCCACTCCTTCATCATCGGCATCCACGGCTACGTCCTGGTGTACTCCGTGACGTCCCTGCGGAGGTGAGGGGAGGACACGCACCCCCTCGAGGGGGGGGGTGACACGGGGGGGGGGGGGGGGCAGTGCCTGGATCTCCCCATCTTCTCCGCAGCTTCCAGGTGGTGAAGACCCTTCACAACAAGCTCTATGAGAGCCGGGGGAAGACGCGGTAGGTGCTGCCCCTCCTGGGGTGGGGTCCAGGCTGGGCAGGCCCCTCAACCTCCCCATGCCTGCAGCATGCCCGTGGTGCTGGTGGGGAACAAGGCGGACCTGTCCTTGCAGAGGTAAGCGGGGGCTCTGGGAGTCCTGTGCCCTGTCCCCCTTCCCTAAGGAGCCGGTGCCATCCCACCCGCCCTCTGCCGTGTCAGCCGCCGGGAGGTGAAGACGGATGAAGGGAAGAAGCTGGCGCAGTCCTGGGGGGCAATATTCCTCGAGTCCTCAGCCAAGGAGAGCCAGGTCTGGGGCAGGGGAGGCCATGCCTGCCCCCGGGGCTGGGTCCCCGCAGCGCTGGGGCTGATGTGTCCCCTTGTCCCCAGGTGACCCAGGGCATCTTCATGAAGATCATCGAGGAGATCGACCGAGTGGACAACGCCTATGGCAGATCCACCGGCTGCCGCCTGATGTGAGCCCCTGCGTGGCACCTTCCCTCCTGCCATGGCACAAGGGCTCTGAGGCCACCTCGTCCCACTTTCTGCTATGGGACCCTTCACTTTGCACAGACTCTGGGATGCACGAAGGGCTGGGTGTGGGGCAGGGTCCACGTCCCCCCCACGCACTGGGCACCGGGTGCCTGCGGGTGCTGCTCTGGCGCGGGGCCGCGGGCCGGTCCTGCCGTGCTCCGGGCGGTCGAGGCTGCGGGGCTGGAACAATTAAATTCGTTTTGGCTGTGACCCCCACTCCGAAGCCGGGCTGGGGGGGGGGGGCTGCTCCCCCCGGGGTGCAGCGGGTGAGGGAGCATGTGGGGACCCCCCAGCACCCCAGCATTGGGCCTAAACGGGGCTCAGCATCTTCCCCCCCCCCCGGGGAGGGACTCTGCAGCTCTGGACTCCGCAGCCTGGGCTAGGGGGGGGCTGCTGTTCCCATGTGCTTATCCACACCCAGGCACGGCAGCTGCTGCCCCATAACGGTGGGGGGAGGAGGTGCCATGAGGGGTATTGGGGTGCAGGCGAGGGGGGGTCCTGCACCCCGAAAGCCTCCCCCAACCCCAGAGCTGCCCTCGGCTGCCCGCCTCGGGTCCCGGGTCAGCGGGGAACCGACTGGGCCAGGGTCCTCCCCTCCGCTGGGGGGCGCCCGTGGGGCTCCCCGTGTGCGTGGCCCCGGACGCCCGGTACCGGGAGGGGCTTAAGGCTGTCGGGTGCGGGGGGGGGGGGGGGGGGGGGGGGGGGGGGGCAGAGCGCGAGAGCAGCACCGGTGTCACGGGGCTCGGCCCCTCCCTCCGGCCCCGGTTCACGGAGGGGTGCGTGGGGGCGTGGCCTGTCCCGTGCCCGGTTCCGCCCCGCCGTGCCCACGTGCGCGCCGCCCGCCCCGGCGCCGCCGGGGTTAAACGTGGCGGAGGGATCCCTCCCTCCCGGCAGCGTGCGCTGCGGCCGTCGCCGTCACACACCCCCCCTCCCCTCCGCGGCCGCGCAGCCACCGCCTCGCAACGTCTCCCTCCGCCCGAGCCCCCGCCGCTAAGTAGTGCGGGCGCGGCGCCCCCCCCTCCCGCCTCTGCCCCGGCCGCAGGCCCCGGGGGCGCAGCGCGGCGACCCCGGTGGGGCGGGCGGGGGCGGGCGGGGCGGGGCGGGGGGCGGGCGGCGGGACCTACTTTCCTCTGGAAATGGCCGCGCCGGGGAGCACCGTCCGCCCCGCGCCCCGAGGCCCGTCGGCGTAGGGCGGCCGCGGGGGTAAGCACCGGGCGAGGGACGGGGGGCGGCCCCGAGGGGGCTCCCGTGCGGTCGGGACCGGGCCCCACGGACCCGCAAGGGGGGAGGCTCCGCTCTGGGCCCCGGGCCGCGCCGCCGCCGCCCGGCCAGGCCTCCCCGGGCCCGGAGCGCGGTCCCGGGCTCCCTTTGTGTCCGCTACCGGCGCCGGTACCGGCCGTGGAGCCGGTGCGGCTCCGGCCTGAGCCGAGGCCCGGCCCGGCGCTGCGGGGTCCCGGGGCCTGGGTAGGCCGCGGCGGGCCGGGGCATTGGGCCTGGCTCCCTCGGCCCCCCGGGAGGGTCCGGTTGTACCGGGAGCGGCGGGGGGCGGCGCGGGGCCTCCGGGCGGGTGAGGGGCGTCCCGCTCGGTGGTGCAGCCCCCGAGGGGGGGCAAGCCCGGCAGGGCCCCTCCACGGCCCCCCCCCGTCCCCAGCCCCGGTGCACGTCGGAGCCCTTCCGGGGAGGGCGCACGGAGCCGGGGCGGCCTCAACCCCCTCCCGGTACCGCCGGGGATCCCGGTCCGAGCGTGGGGGTCCGGGGGCTGCCCCATCACGGGCCCTTGGTGATGTTCTGCGGTGGGGGGGGCGGATCCCCGGTGCTGCCCGGTTCGGGGTCCTCTTTGCCGTATTCCCCCTTGTTTTGGGGTGAATGTGATACCCAGTGGGTCAGTGCTGGGGGGGGAACCCCTCCCTGCGCTCCCTTTGGGACCATGTGGGGAATCTGAGCCACAAGCTGCTGCTGGGGGGGTCCTGGGCACCCTCATTCATCCTGCACCCCAGGTCCTGCTGTGGGAGGAACGGGGGTGTCCTGGTTGTGCCCCCTCTGAGCTGCCATGGGGGGATCCCGGTGGCACCATAGGGTCTGGTGCCCCAAGGAACCTTCCCCTTGGGTTTAATCGGGGTCATGGGGTTCCCGTGCAGCCTCACTGGGGGATCTGTGGGCTATGGGGGCACTTGTGGGACTGGCATAGGTGGAAGGGTGCAGGACCCCCCCATAGAGCCCATGGTCTGCATGGGGAGTGATGCTTCTGCCCCAGTGAGATCCCCATGTTCAGTGGGGACCTGTCCTGTCCCTTGGCCTGGTGGGATTGTGGGGGAGTCCCTGATGTCTCTGCCCCCCCCCTGCAGCCGCGGGCCCCCCCCGAGGGACGCCGGAGGCAGAATGGACGAGCAGCAGCCGCCCAGTGAGGAGAAGGATGCGGCTGCGCCGGGTGAGCATGGGCTGGGAATGGGGGTGCTGGGGGGGTTTGATGCTGTGTCCCCCGCCGTGGGTGCTGACACCCGCTCCCCCCCAGCTGATGGGGCCGTGGCCGCAGAGGAGATGGGCAGTGCCGAGGGGGACCCCCTGAAACCCCCCGAAGGAGCCTCCACGGGGCCGGAGCCGGAGGGCACGGAGAGCACGGACACGCAGGGACCGCCCCAGGCCAGCAGGTGGGGGGGGTCAGGGGGTGACACGGAGATGGGGGGGGGGGTCCCAGTGCTCTTGACCCACCCCCGTGCTCACTTCTCGCAGCCCCCCCCTGCGCCGCTGTGCCCTCTGCAACTGTGGGGACTGGAGCCCGCACGGGCAGCGGGAGCTGCAGCGCTTTGAGCCTGCGCCCGACTGGCGCCAGCGGCTGCAGGGGCACGAGCCCCCTGAGGGGCCTGAGCAGGGACCCCCGGAGCTGCAGCCGGAGCCACTGGGGGATGACCCGGCCCAAGTCGGCTTTACAGAGGGGGTGACACTGGCACAGCTCTTCGAGCCCACGGGTGAGCGTAGCTGCAGTGCCAGTGTCTGCATCCCACTGTTCCCTGCATCCCCATCCCATCATCCCCATGTCCCGATCCCACTGTTCCCTGCATCCCCATCCCATCATCCCCTGTCCCCATCCCACTGTTCCCTACATCCTCATCCCATCATCCCCGTGTCCCCATCCCATCATCCCTGTGTCCCCATCCCTCTGTCCCCATGTCCCACGCCCGGTGCTGACGCCTGCTCCCGCAGGGCACTGCTGGGTGCATCGCTGCTGCGCAGCCTGGGCAGGGGGTGCGGAGCAGGAGCCGGGAGCTGTGGACAGAGCCGTTTTCTCAGGGATCTCACAGGTACCTGGCCCAGGGGCAGGGGGGGCAGCGGTGGGGGCTGCCCTGGCCCCTGTCTGACCCCCCCGGGGCTCTGTGCCTGCAGCAATGTGAACACTGCCGGCGGTGGGGGGCCACCATCCCGTGCCGGGCCAGCGCCTGCCGCCGCCTCTACCACTTCCCCTGCGCCACCGCCAGCGGCTGCTTCCAGTCCATGGAGACCCTGCGGCTCCTGTGTCCCGAGCACGTGGCCGAGGCGCTGCAGATGGGTGCGTGTGGGGCTGGTGCCCCCCCACCCCACACTGGGGGTGTCCTGGGGGCCAGAGCCCGCTGTGGGGTGCCCCTGACCCCCCCTTGTCTCTGTGCAGAGGATGTGCTGTGCCCGGTGTGTGCGGGGCCGGGGGACCTGCGGGACCTGGTGCTCTGCACCGGCTGCGGGCAGCACTACCACGGGCGCTGCCTGGACATCACCCTCACCCCCAGCAAGCGCACGGGGTGGCAGTGCCCCCAGTGCAGAGTGTGCCAGGCCTGCAGGTGAGCCCCGTCCCCATGCACACACACAACAAGGGGTGCGTGGGGGGGGGTCACCACCCTCACGCCCCCCTGCACCCTGCAGGCAGCGCAGTGACGACTCTAAGCTGCTGGTGTGCGAGGGCTGTGACAGGGGCTGCCACGTGTCCTGCATGGAGCCGGCTGACGAGGGCTCCCCCCCTGCCTCCTGGAAGTGCACGGTGGGTGCTGGTTTCAGTGTGGGGGCCTCAGGGGGTGCTGGTGCCCCTCGCAGCCCATAACGGGTCTCTGTTTGCCTCCCCAGAGCTGCCGGGTGTGCTCGGAGTGCGGGCGGCGTGCGGCGGCGCTGGAGCCCGGCTCCCGCTGGTACCGGGGCTTCTCAGTGTGCGAGAGCTGCCACCAGCACCGAGCCACCAGCGGGGCCGCAGGGACCGCACCGGAGCCCCCCGCCCTGATGTGAGTGTGCATGGGGGGTGCTGGGGCTGGGGGGGCTGAGCCCTGCACCCCTCACCTTGTGCCCCCCATGCAGGTTGGTGTCCCCCGAACGCAGTGAGGTGATGGATGTGCCCGGCCCCAGCCCTGAGCCAGAGCCTGTGGGGTGCGATGAGGAGGCACAGGCAGGGGGGGACCCCAAAGTGGGACCCCCAGGCGATGGCGGGGCCCCTCCTGGCGAGCTGACCTCTGTGGAGATGCCCCACAATGAACTGCCCCCTGAGGAGCCCCCCCCGGACGTGCAGCCCCCCCCGGACGTGCAGCCCCCCCCGGACGTGCAGCCCCCCCCGGACTTGCAGCCCCCCGAGGAGCCCCCTCCTCTCGTGCTGCCTCCCACTGAGCCACCCCCTGAGGAGCTGTCCCTTGAGCAACCAGCCCTTGAGGCTCCCATTGACAGACCCCCCCTGGAGGAGCTGCCCCCCAGTGAACCGCCCCCCAATGAGCCTCCTCTTGAGCTGCCCCCCAAAGTGCCCCCTGAAATCCCCCTCTTGGACGAGCTCCCCCCCAGAATCCCCCCCTTGGACGAGCTGACCCCTGAAATCCCTGTCCTGGACCAGCTACCCCCTGATCAATCACTGCTTGAGGAGTCCCCCCCTGAGGAGCTGCCCCCCAAGAAACCTCTTGAGAAGTTTCCCTCTCATGAACCACTTCTTGCGGAGCCCCCCCCGGACAAGGTGCTCCCCAACACCCCCTCCCCTGAGGATCCTCCCCCCGCTGAGCTGCCCCCCGAAGAGCAGCTCCCCAGTGAGGAGCTGCCCCCCGAGGAGGACCCGGCACCACCAGGTAAATGGGGGGGGGCCCTTGTTGTGTCCCCTTTCCCCTTCTCTTGTCTCCTATGGGTGCAGGGGTCACTGCTCTTGTGTGACCTTCAGCTGACCCACCTTCATTGCTGCCTGTTGGGGGGTGCCTGGGGGCCAATGGTGGCACAAGGGGTGGTGGGCCCCCCCCTCACCCCAGCCCTACCCCGCAGGTCTCCTCCCCGAGGTGCCTGTGGCAGAGGAGGCCCCAGCGCTGGCCCGGGAGGTGCCCCCTGAGGAGGAGATGGAGCTGGAGCTGGAGCCGCTGCAGCCCCTGGAGCTGGCCCCTCCACTGCCGGCCCCCCCCGGTGAGTTTGGGGTGCACTGGGGGGGGGGGTGGCTCTGCTAGGATCCCCTCTGACCCCCCCCTTTGCCCCCCCAGATCTCCGCGCCGTCTCACCTGCCCCCCCCGCAGACCCCTCCCCTGCTGGCAACGAGGATGAGGAGCCTGAGCGCCCCCCCCCAGCGCTGCCTGAGCCCCCCGGCAGCCCCCCGGCCATGGACACAGAGCCCCCTGCTTCCCCACCGCCCCCCCTGGGCTCCTCCACCTGTGCCCCGGCCCCCGCTGAGCCCCCCGAGGATGAGGAGATGGAGATGGGCGGTGGTGAGGGGGGGTCTCCAGACAGCCCCCCCGGAGAACCCCCCCGGAGCAGCCCAGCCCCGGAGCTGGGGCCCTACCCCGGGCTGCCTGCAGAGGAGGAGGAGGAGGAGGAGGAGGAGGAAGCACCGAGGCTGGAGCGGGAGGGCACCAGCGGCAGCTCCCCCCCGCTGAGCGAGGAGGAGGTGCTGGAGGAAGGCAGGGCCAGGGGGGACCCCGAGGCCAAGGACTCCCCCTTGCTCCTGGAGCCGGAGGAGCTGCGGCCCGAGACCCCCATGGAGGTGTGCGCGGCTGGGGCCAAGCTGGACCGCGGGGATGAGGGCAGTGCTGAACCCCCGACCCTGCGCCCGCGCCCCGACATCCTCAATGAGATCTCCAACCTGAGCCAGGGCGACACGAGCAGCAGCTTCCCTGGCTCCGAGCCCCTGCTGGGCTCCCCGGACCCCGAGGGTGCCGGGTCCCTGTCCCTGGAGCTGGGCCCGGCCTCGGCCGACACCAGCCTGCAGAAGGAGGACGCGGGCTCACTGCCGCTGGGCGCTGAGACCGATGATTCGCTGCTCTTCGAGCCTGCAGCCAAAGGGGACGGGGACAAGAGCCGGCGCCGCAGCTCCCCGGGGCGCTCCCGTGTCAAGCAGGTACCGGGTGGGGACACACGGGAGCACTGCCTGTGAGCCTTGACCCTGCCCACGCTGCTATGGGGCAGGATTGGGCCCCGCAGTGGCGTCCGGTGGCTCTAAGCCCCCCTCTGCCCTTGGCCCTAGGGTCGCAGCAGCAGCTTCCCCGGGAGGAGGCGGCCCCGAGGTGGGTCTCACGGCGCCCGGGGCCGGGGCCGTGCACGCCTGAAGTCAACCACATCATCTGTTGACACCTTAGCAGTAAGGATGAGCGCTGGGTACCCTGGGCTGTTGGGTGGCAGGGCTGGGAGCTGAGCTCATCCCTTTCCCAACCATTCCAGGGCCTTGGCAAAGCTTGGGAACTCTTGGGTTGGATGGGGAGGGAGGAAAGTATGTGAGTGCTTGCTGTGCTGCAGTAATGTGCTGTGGGGCTGGGGATTCACCCCACAGGCGTAGGACTGATGGGGTGGGCAGCATGATCCTGTGCCCCCAAAGCACATGGAAGGATCTGTGTTTGTGGATGCTGAGCTCCCTGCTCTGTCCCCAGCTCGCCGATGTGGAGAGCTCACCCAGCAAGGAGGAGGATGAGGATGATGATGACACGATGCAGAATACGGTTGTCCTCTTCTCCAACACCGACAAGTTCGTGCTCATGCAGGTACCGGGGCGCTGGGGGATGGACGGAGGGATGGGATGGGACAGACGGTCCCTGCCCGGCTCCCCTCATGGTCCCTCTCCCCCAGGACATGTGTGTGGTGTGCGGCAGCTTCGGGCGTGGGGCCGAGGGGCACCTCCTCGCCTGCTCCCAGTGTTCCCAGTGCTATCACCCTTACTGCGTCAACAGCAAGGTGAGGGCGACCGGACCCCCCGGTACCCCTCAGCCCCACACTGGACTGATGGGACCGTGCTGTGCCCCATGGGGTTCCACACAACTGAGCCATGTCTCTTGGAGTGCACGCATGAGGTCACGGCCACATGGCTTTGGGCTGTCCCCCATGGCCATCCTTGGGTCTCACGTTGCCCCCCATCCCCATGCCCAGATCACGAAGGTGATGCTGCTGAAGGGCTGGCGCTGTGTGGAGTGCATCGTGTGTGAGGTGTGTGGCAAAGCCTCCGACCCCTCGCGCCTGCTGCTCTGCGACGACTGCGACATCAGCTACCACACGTACTGCCTGGACCCACCACTGCAGACCGTGCCCAAGGGTGGCTGGAAGTGCAAGTGGTGCGTGCGGGGCACGGGGGGAGCCTCTGGGGCTGGGGGGTGTTAAAGCTGGTGCTGACCCCCTGGATCCCCCCTCAGGTGTGTGTGCTGCGTGCAGTGCGGGGCAGCATCCCCCGGCTTCCACTGCGAGTGGCAGAACAACTACACCCACTGCGCGCCCTGTGCCAGCCTCGTCGTCTGCCCCTTCTGCCGCCAGAAGTACGTGGAGGATGATCTGCTCATCCAGTGCCGCCACTGCGACCGGTGAGAGGGGGGCTCCGAGTGGGGGGACCTTGCATGGGGTGGCCGTGGGGTGATGCTGATGGGGGTCCCTGCTTTGCCTGTAGGTGGCTTCATGCGGCGTGTGACAGCCTCTTCACCGAGGAGGAGGTGGAGCAGGCTGCGGATGAAGGCTTCGACTGCAGCGCCTGCCAGCCCTATGTGGTCAAACCGGCTGGTGAGTGGCCAGGATGGGGACCATGTGGGATGTGGGGGTGTAGGTGCAGGACAAGGGGTGACAGGTTTAACCTGCTAGAGAGGAGGTTGAGATAGGCTCTTAGGAGGAAGCTCTTCACCATGAGGGTGGTGGGACACTGGGGTGGATTGAATGGAGAAGGTTTGGATGTCGCAGCCCTGGCAGTGTTCGAGACTAGGTTGGAGCAACCTGCTCTAGTGGAAGGTGTCCCTGCCTTTGGAACTGGGTCAGCTTCAAATCGTTCCCAACCCAGAGCAGGCTGGAATTCTGTGACATCAGCGGCTCACCTCCCATCTGCTTTTCCCTCTACAGCACCCACATCTCCCACAGAGGCTGCTTTGGTCAAGGCAAAAGAACCAGGTACATGCGATGCCGTTCCCGGTGCCATTCCCATTGCCACGCACCCAGCCCTGGATTTCACCCCCAAACCTGGCTCCTGTCCCCACAGAGCCGCAGTATTTCCGCTTTGAGGGTGTGTGGCTGACGGAGACGGGCATGGCCGTGCTGCGCAACCTCTCCCTGTCCCCCCTGCACAAGCGGCGCCAGCGCAAGGGCCGCCCGGGCGCCCTCAATGGCGACGGGGGCCTGGAGGGGAGTGAACCCCTGGGCCCTGATGACAAGAAGGATGGAGACCTGGATGCTGAGGAGCTGCTCAAGGCTGAAGGTGGGTGTTGGCAGCAGGGTGAGGCGTGGGGGGGCCGGGATCCCGTTAATGTGTCCCTTGTTCTACCTCTGCAGTGGGTGTGGAGCACATGGAGTGTGAGATCAAGCTGGAGGCTGCGGCAAGCCCTGACCGTGACATTGGGGCTGATGTGGACTCGGGGAAGGGGCTGGAGGACCCGGAGGAGTGCAAGAAGAGGAAGCGCAAACCCTATCGGCCAGGTGAGTGCTGTGGAGCCAGGACTGCCTCTGAGCCCGCTGGGACTCATCCTCACCTGGTCCTATGCCCTGACCCGTGCCCATCACCTCTGCCCCGCAGGCATCGGCGGGTTCATGGTGCGGCAGCGCAAGTCCCACATGCGCCTCAAGAAGGTCTCGGCGGTGTTGGCTGAAGTGGGGCGTGAGGGGCTGAGCACTGAGGGGCACCCAGAGGATGGTAGGGCCTGGGGACACCCCTGATCCCTTCCTGGGGTGCTGCTGCCACCCTGCCACTGCAGCAGCCCCAGACTGGGTTTGGGGAAGGTGTTAGCAGGGTGGCTGTTGCAGGGGCTCCCGGTGACCTCCCGGCTGAGGGTGGCCTGGACCCCGGTTCAGGAGAGGGGGACGAGAAGAAGAAGCGCCGGGGAAGGAAGAAGAGCAAGTTGGAGGACATGTTTCCCCCATACCTGCAGGTGGGATGGATGGAGGGACACAGAGGTGGCTGTGGGGTGGTGATGGAGGAGGCTTTGGGACACACGGTGTGGGACGGAGGGAGGCACTTACCCCATTCCCATTGGAGCAGGAGGCGTTCTTTGGGAAGGCGCTGATGGACCTGAGCCGCCGGGCGCTGCTGGCAGCGGGGGGCGTGGGGGACGGCGCTGCCCGCCCCTCCCTGGGCCAGGGCCCCCCACGGCACAAGGGGGACCCCAGCCTGGCTGGGGCGCTGCAGGGAGCCCCCCACGACCGGAGGGAGCCTCCGGTGCACCCCCGAGGTGAGTGGGGGTCTCCATGGACACGGTGGGTGCTTGGGGGTCCCTGTGTCGCACCAGCCCCACTGAGCTCTGCTGCCCCACAGGGGACGACAGCACCGACGGCAGCGCTGCGGCTCCCGAGGATGAGGGCAAAGAGGAGCCCAAGGGCGAGGAGCTGGGTGAGCCCACGGGAGCCGTGGGGGGGGGCAGAGGGCGCCGGCCACCATAGAGACGGGGCTGCTCTGTGGTTGAGGGCGCTCTGGTCAGGGTGGGAAACTCGATGGTGTCCTCGGTGACTTCATGGCGCTGGTGACCATAGAGTGCGGCGCATGGCCCTGGTGCTGGGAGGGTTTCTGTCCCCCTGCTGGATGGGAGGACTCTGTTGTAGGGGCTGAGAGCAGAGCAGGGTCCTGGGGCGCTGAGGGCATCCCCAGCATCCGCTGGTCCCTCCCTGCAGGCACTGACGAGCCCAAGGACTCCCCGGACCCCGGGGACACGGAGAAACCAGCGACCCCCGGGGAGGGAGCACTCAGCTCCGACCTGGACAAGATCCCTACGGAAGGTGAGAGGTCCCTGTGCCCATCATCACCTCCTCTGCCTCCCATCCCGGTGAGCCCTGCCCCACAGCACGGCCCCGCTCTCCTGCCCCTGCAGAGCTGCCCAAGATGGAGAGCAAGGACGTGCAGCAGCTCTTCAAGGACGTGCTGGGCTCGGCGGAGCGCGGGGAGCAGCCCCTCAACTGTGTGGCTGCTGCAATGGAGAGCGGAGGTGTGGGGCAGGAGCCCGGCCGAGCACAGCGCCCCTTCCTGCAGGGAGACCTCCAGCTGTCGGGGCAGGGTGGGTGAAGGAGGAGGTCTGGGGGGTGAATGTGTGGGTCCTGGAAGGTGGGAGGGGGGCTTCCCTGTTGCTGTGGGGGTGAATGGTTTGGGGGGGGTCTTGCATTGTCTGAGGGCTGTGACCCCTCTCCCGTCACAGGGAGTGTTTCCCTGGGCTCTCTCTCTGGATCTGTGTCCCTGGATTCATACCCGGGAGTCTGCCAGTCCCCATTCCTCGACAGCAGGTACGTGCGGAGCCGGGGCTGGACCTGGGGTGCGCAGTGGGGACCCCCTTGTTCCAGCCCATGACCCCCCCCCCTCCGTGCAGGGAGCGAAGCGGCTTCTTCAGCCCCGACCACTGCGAGCCTGAGAGCCCCTGGGCCAGCAGCTCAGCTGCCACCACCCCCTCGACACCCACAACACCCACGACGGAGGGCGAGGGGGACGGCTTGTCCTACAACCAGCGCAGCCTCCAGCGCTGGGAGAAGGACGAGGAGCTGGGGGAGCTCTCCACCATCTCACCTGTGCTCTACGCCAACATGAACTTCCCCAACCTCAAGCAGGATTATCCAGGTAGGGCTCTGGGGGTGCTGTCCTGTTCCCTGCTCCCAGGGCAGACCTTACCTGCTGAGGTGTTCCATGCAGCGATGATGGGAGGCAGCAGGGGATGTGGGTCAGGCAGGGGCTAACGTCCCTCTTCTCTCCCTCTGCTCCTACCGGCCTCCCAGACTGGTCGAGCCGTTGCAAACAGATCATGAAGCTCTGGAGGAAGGTCCCTGCCACAGACAAAGCTCCCTATTTGGTGAGTGCTGGGGGGCATTGCTGGGGCCGGGGGGGGCCGGGGCGCCGGGGGGCCGGGAGTCAGCTCCTTCGTGTTTTTGTTAGCAAAAGGCCAAAGATAACCGGGCGGCTCATCGCATCAACAAGGTGCAGAAGGTACGTGCGGGAGCGCGGAGGTGCCCGGCGGCCCCGGGGGTGTCCCATAGCCCCCCGTTAGCCCCATAGCCCCTCGTTAGCCCCATAGTGTCCCTTGAAGCCCCGTGCCCCCCCCTGACAGCCGGGCTCTCTCTGCAGCAGGCTGAGAGCCAGATCAACAAGCAGACCAAAGGGGAGGGACTGCGCAAGCCGGAGCGGCCCTCACTGCACCTGCGGATCCCGGTGCCGCCGGGCACGCAGCCCGTCTACATCGGCAGCCCCCCCCCCGGCGCCGGCGAGGGCTTCCTGAAGCCCCCCCCGGGGGCCGGAGCGGGGCCGGAGTCTCCCAGCGAGCTCTTCCTGAAGCTGCCCCCCCAGTCCCCTGCCCAAGTGCCTTCGCATGAGCCCTATGGAGCGGCCCCTGCTTACGCGCTGGAGCCGCGCTTCCCCTCGCCCCTGGGCCAGAGCCCCACGGCGGGTGCTGCCTTCCAGCCCTTCCCCAGCCAGCCCCAGCCCCGCTCCGGGCCCCCCGACTTCCACCCCACGCCACCCGGCACCCCCCGGCACCAGCCCGGCACCCCCGACCCTTTCCTCAAGCCCCGGTGCCCCTCCTTGGACAACCTCTCGGTGCCGGGGAGCCCCGGGGCACGGCCCCCCGAGGCCCTGCTCTCTCCCTTGCCTTTCGGGGAGCAGAAGAAGGGGCTGGAGGTGAAGAAAGAGGAAGGGGGGGGCCTGGGCGTCTGCTCCCCTGGCTATGCTCCCCCCATAGGCTATGGGGACTCCCCAGGAGGCCCCCACCTCTCTGCTGCGGAGCTGAAGGGAGCTGATGTCTTCAAAGCCCCCATGACCCCCCGGGTGCCGCAGGTGGAGCCGCAGAGCCCGGGGCTGGGGCACCGGCCCCCAGACCCCCACCCACTGGCCCCTTCCCCCCCATCAAACCCCGAGCTCTATCGGCAGTCCCCCTACCTGGACCCCTATGCGCAGCCCCCGCTGACGCCGCGGCTGCAGCCCCCGGACGCCTGCTGCGCGCTCCCCCCCCGCTCCCTGCCCTCCGAGCCCTTCTCCCGTGTCCCTGCCAGCCCCCAGTCCCAGTCCAGCTCCCAGTCCCCACTCACCCCCCGGCCCCTCTCCAATGAAGCCTTTTGCCAGTCCCCCGTCACCCCCCGCTTCCAGTCCCCAGACCCCTATTCCCAGCCGCCCTCCCGACCGCAGTCCCGTGATCCCTTCACCCCCTTGCACAAGCCCCCCCGGCCCCAGATGCCAGAGCCGGGGTTCAAGGCGGTGGCGGCACCTGGGGGGGGATTTGGGGGCACCCCTGCTGGGGACCCCCACACCAAGGCACCGGCCGGGCAGCAGCCGCCCTTTGCCCGCTCCCCCGGTGCCAGCGTCTTCACCGGGGGGCAGCCCCCCATGCGCTTCACCTTCCCCCCGGCTGTGCCGGAGCCCCTCAAGGGCTCCCCGTCCCACCAGCCCCATGGGATCAACAGCCATTACGTCCCCAGCAAGCCCCAGAGCTCGGCCTATGCCTCGTCCCCCGGCTTCCACCAAGCTGGGAGCCCGCTGGGGCCGGGTGCCACAGGCACCGACACCTACAGCCTGTCCCCGCTCCGTCCGCCCTCGGTGCTACCACAGCAGCCCCCGGCCACCCCCCAGCAGCAGGACCCCTCTGTCCCCTTCCTGCCCCGAGCTGCACTGGGGCCAGTGGGCGACAAGAGGGAGGAGGCAGCCGTGGGGCTCTCAGCCCCCCCAAACAGGGACCTGGCAGAGCTGCCCGGCAGCCAGGATGGGCCCCTTGGCACCATGAGCCACTCAGAGCTGGAGAAGCAGCGGCAGGTAAGGGCTGGGCTGGGGCTGGGAGGGGATGTGAGGGGGGAACTGGGACCCTTGTGGTGGGGTTGAGGGTCCAGTGTCTGACTCTGTGTCCCAGCGCCAGCGGCTCCGGGAGCTGCTCATCCGGCAGCAGATCCAGCGGAACAGCCTGCGGCAGGAGAAGGAGAGCGCGGCAGCGGCGGCAGCCACAGGCTCCCCGGCAGCTTGGGCACCCGAGGCCGGCAGCCAGGCCTTCGAGCTGAGCCGGGCCATGGCCCCGTACCCAGCGGCACAGGTAGAGTGTGGGGCACGGCTCTGCTGGGGGCCTGCGGGTGGCTGCGGTGCTGACGCTGTGGCTTTGTGTCCCATTCCAGGACAAGAGCCTGCTGGGGACCCTGGCCACAGGCACCGGGAAGCTCCCCGGCTCCGTCATGGTGCCAGCAGCATTCCCGCAGGATGAGCGGCTCTCACGGCCCCCGCCGGCGCCCACTCCGTCTGCTATGGACATCAATGGGAGGTGAGTGACCCGCGGCAGGTTGGGCACCAGCAGGCTTCACCCCAACCCTTCCCCATGGGGAGCACCACAGAAGCTGTGGTTTCACTGGAGCCCGATAGGTCCCAATGCCACTGTCCCGGTGTCTTGCAGGGCAGCGGTGGGGCCCCCTCAAGGCTTCTACCCCCGCGGGGTGTTCCCGGCACCATCCCCGCAGCAGCACCTCTGGCAGCAGCAGCAGCAGCAAGCGGCAGCCGCCACAGCCCTGCGGCTCCCGGTCACATCCCGCTTCACCCCGCCGGGTGCCGGCAACACTGTGGGCAGCCTGGGTACCCGCGATGCGGTGACCGCTGCGCCCAGCGCCATGGGCGCCCCATTCATTGAGCTGCGCCACAACGTGCAGAAGGGAGCCGGGGGGGTCCTGGGCTCCCCCTTCCCGCAGCCGCCGCGGCCTCGCTTCTTCCTGCCCGGGGAGGAGAGCACGGCCTCGGGGCTCTGCGCCCCCGTTGTGCCCATGCAGCCCCTGCCCGTGCTGCAGCCGCAGAAGGTGCCGGTGCTGCTGCCGCCCGCGTCACCGCAGGCAGCTGAGATGGGCAACAGCCACCACCAGCCCCACGGCAAGGCAGCCGCACCACTGCCGGGCCCCAGCGTGGAGCTGCCTCAAGTCCCCTCGCGCCCGCTGTCCTCCGGCTCTGCCCTGCGCCCCGATGCCCCCAAGGATGCTCCCGCAGCCGAACCTGTGCTGGCTCCGGCCCCCGGGAAGAGCCACCTGAGCCTGGAGGGCGGGCGCCTGCCCTGCGAGGTGCCAGTGGAGCCCGACCTCGATGATGACTTTGGTTCCCACAAAGACCTGGAAGATGACGATGATTTGGCCAACCTGAGCCTGGATCCAGATGTGGCCAAAGGGGACGATGACTTGGACAACCTGGACAGCCTGGAAACAGCGGATCCCCACCTGGATGACCTGCTGAACGGGGATGAGTTCGACCTCCTGGCCTACACCGACCCCGAGCTGGACACGGGGGATAAGAAGGACATCTTCAACGAGCATCTGCGCCTGGTCGAGTCGGCCAATGAGAAAGCCGAGCGGGAAGCCCAGCTTAAGATGGAGCCACCAGCTCCCACCTTGAAGCTCCCTGACCCCGGGGATGGCAAAGACTCGGCCGCATCTGTGGAGGACCAGGAGGTGCCCAAGGAAGGGCTGGTGGGGCCTGGGGTGGGCCTGGGCTCTGCTCCCTGCCCTGCAGGCACCGCGGAGGTGAAGGTGGGCTCGCTGCCCTCTGACATCAAGCCCAAGCTGGAGGACGGATGCCTCAAGACCTCTCCCTGTCAGTTCACCACTGGCGGCCCCGAGCGGCTCCCGGTCAAGTCGGAGGCGCTGCAGGGCACGGACAAGATCTCTGCCTCACTGGGGCTGAGCCTCAAGCCCAGCCAGAGCCTGCTGAGCCCCGGTACCGGCCCGGCGCGCCTCGGCGTGACCCATTTCCCGAGCAGCGGCCACGCCGCGGTCCCCGCGCCGGAGAAGGACCCGTACGGCAGCCGGGGGCTGGCTCCTGCCCCGCTGGGCCCCCAGAGCAACCCCTTGCTGGAGAAGTTCGAGCTGGACAGCGGGGCCCTGGGGCTGGGCAGTGCCCGGCACTCGCCGGCCGATGACCTGGACAAGATGGAGAGCTCGCTGGTGGCCAGTGAGCTGCCGCTGCTCATCGAGGACCTGCTGGAGCACGAGAAGAAGGAGCTGCAGAAGAAGCAGCAGATGTCAGCGCACCTGCCCCGGGGCACCCCGCACCTCCCGGGGCACCCCCTGCTGCACCCCACACAGCCCCCCGAGGGGCAGCCCCCGCGCCTGGGCACCCCGCAGCCCCCGCTGCAGCTGGGCATGGTGGCCAGGCCCCCGCTGATGCCGGCGCAGCCACCCCGGCTCGGTGCCCCACAGCAGGGCCCGGCGCTGGCCCCGCACATGGGCATGGCCCCCACGCAGCCCCACGTGCTGGCAGCCCCCCATGGTGTGCAGGTGGCCCTGGCGCCGCCGCAGCAGCAGCAGGGCCAGCAGCAAGTGCTGGTGCAGAAGCCCATGGCTGGGGTGCAGCCGCCTGCCCTGGGCATGAAGCCCCCCCAGCTCGTCATGCAGCAGCAGTTGGCCAACAGCTTCTTCCCAGACACAGGTAGGGGCTGTGGGTGAGGGGTTTGGGGGAGGCTCCTTTTGGGTGGATTTGGGGTTGGAAAGCACCTTAAGATCATTCGGTTCCAGTTGTCTGCCATCTGGGCAGGGAAAACCTCACATTGGACCATGTCACCCAAGGCTCTGTTCAACCCGGTGTTGAACATTGCCAGGGATGCGGTAGCCACAGTTTCTTCATTTAGCCCATTCCAGTGTCCCACCAGCCTCACAGGGAAGAACTCCTGTCTTAAATCCAGCCTTACCTTCCCCTTTTCCACTTTAAACCCATCACTCTTTGTGGTAGACCTGGACAAATTTGCAGCCGAGGACATCATGGACCCCATTGCCAAGGCCAAGATGGTGGCACTGAAGGGCATCAAGAAAGTGATGGCTCAGGGCAGCATCGGGGTGGCCCCGGGCATGAACAGGTATGGAGCATGGCAGGCAGTGGGGCACACTCTGGGTGGGCAGAGGGTGCCTTGAGGCTCATCTCTGTGTCCCCCCCTCAAGGCAACAGGTTTCTCTGCTGGCCCAGCGGCTCTCGGGGGGCCCATCTGTCTCTGAGATGCAGAATCATTTGCTGACAGGGAGCGGACAAGTGAGTGGGGTGCCCTGGGTTGGTCCCTGCTTTGGTGCTCAGACAGGAGCTGCACTGGGGACAGGGTCTGGTGTCCCCAGTGTCCCCAACCCTCCCCTCTCTGGCAGGAGCGGAGCAGCGCAGACCCAGCCCAGGCTCGCCCCAACCCACCCACCTTCGCGCAGGGCGTCATCAGTGAGTACTGCTGTGGGTAGCACTGCTGGGTCTCATCCTGCCCACAGGAGCCGGGCTGGCTCCAGGGCTGCTCCCCGCTGATCCCAGCCCTCTCCCTGCTCCCACAGACGAGGCAGACCAGCGGCAGTACGAGGAGTGGCTGTTCCACACGCAGCAGCTCCTGCAGATGCAGCTGAAGGTGCTGGAGGAGCAGATCGGGGCGCACCGCAAGTCTCGCAAAGCCCTGTGTGCCAAGCAGCGCACGGCCAAGAAAGCCGGGCGTGAGTTCCCCGAGGCCGATGCTGAGAAGCTGAAGCTGGTGACGGAGCAGCAGAGCAAGATCCAGAAGCAGCTGGACCAGGTAGGATCCTGAGTGGATGTGGCCACCGCATCCCCGGTGCTAAGCCCCTGCCATCCCCGGTGCTAACCCGCGCTGTGCCTGGCAGGTTCGGAAGCAGCAGAAGGAGCACACCAACCTCATGGCCGAGTACCGCAACAAGCAGCAGCAGCAGCAGCACCAGGCCTCAGCCGTGATGGCTCTGAGCCCCTCGCAGAGCCCCCGTCTCATGTCCAAGCTCCCTGGGCAGCTGCTCTCGGCACACGGCGTCCAGCAGACTGTGGGGACTGTGGTGGGTGCCCAAGGCCTCGGCCAGCAGCCAGGGCAGCCGGGGGGGCTGCGCCTGCCCCAGGGTGGCGTGTCCATGGCCATGCAGCAGGGCCTGTCCTTCATGGGCCAGCAAGGCGTGGGGAGCGCTCCAGTGCCCAGCACCTCCAATGCGTTCTTCACTGGGAACCCCGCGCTGCGCGGGCTGGGCGCAGATGCCCGCCTCATGCAGGAGAGGCAGCTCCAGAGGATGCAGCTGGCCCAGAAGCTGCAGCAGCAGCAGAACATGCTAGGACAAGTGTCACTGCAGCAGCAGCAGCCGGGGCTGATGGGCCAGGCATCGCTGCAGCAGTCGGGTGTGATGGCACAAGCATCGATGCAGCAACAGGGCGTCATGGCACAGGCATCCATGCAGCAGCCAGGAGTGATGGGACAGGCAGGCATGCAGCAACAGAGCGTCATGGGCCAGGTGTCAATGCAACAAGCGGGTGTCATGGGACAGACCTCGATGCAGCCACAGGGCATGATGGCCCAGACGTCGATGCAACAGGCGGGTGTCATGGGACAAGCTTCAATGCAACAGGCGGGTGTGATGGCACAGACATCCCTGCAGCAGCCTGGCATCATGGGACAAGCATCCATGCAGCAGCCCAGTGCGATGGGACAGGCATCCATGCAGCAGCCCGGCGTCATGGGACAAACAGCCATGGTGGGGCAGCCCGGCCTCCTGGGCCAGCAGCAGCCCGCCCCAGCCCCACAGCCGGGCACGGTGGGGCAGCCCATGGTGCCGAAGCAGCCGGGGCTGATGGGCAGCCAGCAGAGCCTGTTGGTGCAGCAGCTCTCCCCGCAGCAGCAGCCGGGTTTGCTGGGACACACGCAGGCCGCAGGGCTGCAGCACCAGGCAGTGCTGGGCCAGCCCCAGCGCCAGGTGCTGCTGGCCCCACACCAGCAGCGGGTGCTGGGCTCGCCCCAAGTGGCCCCGCAGACTCCGGGGATTCTGAGCCACCGGCTCGTGCTGTCCCAGCAGCTGGGGCAGGCGCGGGCGCTGCTGGCCCCGCAGCAGCAGAACTCGGGGCTCCTGGGGCTGGGCCAGGGGCAACCCTCGATCCAGCACTTTCCGCAGCACGGCGCGGGGGGCCAGGCCCCCTCCGTGCTGCACCTGAGTCAGGGAATGCAGCCGGCGCCGGCGGTCCTGGCTGCGAAGGAGCAGCCCGGAGGGGCGGACGGCAGCGCCCTGCCCGAGGGCAGCGAGAGCGGAGCGCAGCTGCACGGGGAGCAGCCCGGAGCCCTCGGTGAGCCCCCGGCCCCCAAGCCGCAGGCTGAGCTGGGGCAGGGCCAGCAGCTCCTCTTGGCCTCGCCGCCGGCAGCGCTGCGGACGGGCTCCGTGCAGCCGGGTGCCCTGCTCACCGCAGCCCTGCAGAGCCCCGGCGCTGCCCACCCCGAGCATGGGGACGCTGCTGGGGCGCTGGAGCTGCCGCTGGGCTGCGGGACGGGCCCGGCGCAGGGCTTGGTGCTGCCGCGAGCGCTGGAGCAGCCGGGCAAGGGGCAGCCGCGGCTCCAGAGCCCCATGCAGCACAAAGCGGCGCCGGCACCGGGCTCGGCTGCGCTGCCCCCGGGGCTGCTGGGGCAGGTGCCGGGGCCCATGATGGGGCAGATCCGGGCACAGCTGCAGGGGGTCCTGGCCAAGAACCCGCAGCTGCGGCACTTGACGCCGCAGCAGCAGCAGCAGCTCCAGGCGCTCCTGGTGCAGCGGCACCAGCAGAACCTGCTGCAGCAGAGCCAGGCGCTCCGGACCCCCGGCCCCTTCCCCGGGCAGGCCCCGGAATACGGCTCCACTGCCCGGCAGCCGCCCCGCCTGCCAGGGCCCCTATTCCAGCCCCGGCCAGGTGCCCCGGCAGAGCCTCAGCCGGGCCTTGAGCAGGGCCGGGCGCTGCCAGGGCAGCCCCCCCAGCAGCCGCTGGCAGAGCTGGTGCAGGCAGCGCTGGCTGCCCGCGGCCCCCAGCCCGGTGTCGTGCGGCTCCCCACACCACCGGCCCCCTCGCCCCTGGGCTGTGCCCCCCAGCACCTCACCAGCCCCGAGCAGAGCCCTCAAGAGCCAAAGAAGATGTCGCCAGGGGTCCCTGCCTTGGCCCCCAGCCCCACAGCACCCATGGAGCAGGGGTCGGCACCGAGCAGCACCATCCCTGAGCCACAGCACGGACCCTGGGACCCTGAGGCGCCTGGTGCAGACTCCAGTGA